>NC_143397.1:17972238-18067238 GCF_052110815.1 Crocodylus siamensis | reverse complement strand
ATGATCTTTTCTCCGTCTCTCCAGTTAATATCAAATTGGTTTCCGTTCTCCCAGAGCTATATCTTATTCTAAGGAAACCAAATTTTCTTTAGTCACTTGATTTTTTAAATCTTTTTGTAACATAATTCTGAATTGGACATAATTGTGTAAACATATGAATATTTATTCCTATTGTTTATTGCATACCTATGTCTTTAAAATGAAGCAGGTTTTACCTTTTTTAGTTTATTTCTTTTTTTATATGGGCAAACTGCCCAACCAGATGGTGTAATGTCACCTGTAAGCAATCTGAATAGATAGGTTCATTCTTACATTTAAGAGAGCTTTTTATTCTCTTCATATACAGTACATCTATTGTAAAGTGACTGCTTAGAATGATGTTTCTTTTTTGTTTTCTTTTAAAGAGATTCCTGCTGTGATTGGTTCTTTTTTTCTCCAAATCTGTATTTTGGTTCAATTAAAATCTGCAGCTTAAGGCACTTTCCTCTTATTGTTGAAATCGCATCTGATGAAATCTCTGGCCACTTCCAATAAGTGTAAATGAGGATGTGATAGCATAAGTTAAAAACAAGTCAAGTTATTTAGCTACATAGAATTGTATTTGTATAAATTTAAAATTTACTTAGTAAGTCTACATTTGTATTACTTTTACTGTTGTTGTTTTTTAAAATGTATTACTGATCTTTGAAACTAGTGTCTTTTTTGAAGGTGCCAGGTTGGCAACTTTAGACATTGAAATTTCTTTTTATCCACAAGAAAGTCCTGGCAGAGGCAACATGTAGTAAGCCATCTAAGTTTTGCCCAACCTGCCAAGGCAATATGCTTTAACCATCACCTGAAAGGACCAATTGTAGGGTTGATAGGACAGATCCATATCTATGCTTATTTGGTGCCTAGAATCTGGAACTGCAAGGAAGATGGTAATTAGTGGAAATGTAGTTTGTCTTTCGTGAAGAATATGCATCTACTAAAAATTGGATTGTGACCACCAATTCCATTTATGCATAGTTTTTTCTGTGGCTCTATCTTGCAAATGGAGCTATTTGGATGGAGTTTTATATTTTGCGGAAGTGAATTGACTTAAAACAACTACCAAGAAAGCAGAAGGGTCCTCCTCTGTGGTTTGTTTCACAGTAAGCTCTTCAAAACAAGAGACCATTTTTTATTTTTGTATATGTACAGCACTTAGTACAATGGGTACTTGAACTTCAGAGAGTCCTTTGTGCTAACATAATGAAAGTATTAATAATTTGAACTGGTGGTGGTTTC
Organism: Crocodylus siamensis; assembly: GCF_052110815.1. Classification (NCBI taxonomy): domain Eukaryota; kingdom Metazoa; phylum Chordata; order Crocodylia; family Crocodylidae; genus Crocodylus; species Crocodylus siamensis. The sequence goes on along the minus strand of NC_143397.1, from coordinate 18,065,969 downwards.
AATAACCCTAAGATAAGTTAATTTTCGACTAGCAAAGATTTAGCAAATACATAACTAAGGCCAAGTTACTGCTTGCTTCATTATGTAAGCAGTCCCCTTGACTTCAATGGGAGTGCTAGCATGAATAAGGTGAGACATATTTTACTCTTGAAAACTAAGAAGAAACAGTAAATGCATTATCAAATTCAAATTTATTTCTACTGTATTAACTCGAATTTTTAATTCGTTTGGATACCATGAGGTCTCATTTTAGGGGATTTTGTGAAAGATGGATTGAAGGTAAGACTTTTGCTACTTTAATAGCAAATGGAAAGCTCTTAGATGTTGAGTGGATTTTGTTTAATTTTGTAAATTTCCCAGATCTTTAGATAGGGATTTGGAACCTGATTTTCAATGATGGTAATTGATATTTCAGTTCTGGCGTTTATTCTTCCACATGAGGAACTTGGGTCTCTTGAGTTCACACTGGCTGGCCTCCCACTATTTCTATAAATTTCATTTGGAGTTATGGGTACTCCATTTTTTCTGGTAAGTATGGATTGCAGGTGGTATGACTAAGAAAAATTGCTGGCGAGTATGACTAAGAAATATTCCCACACTTTTTATACTTCATTTATAAAACATAGCTTGGGTTCATTCCTATAATTACCCTGTTATTAAATAATTTGGTATTGGAAAGTACCTCAACCTAACTGGAAAGGAATAACATAATTGACTGGAACCATTTGTATTATATAATTTATTTCCAAGGGAAAAAAAATCATTGATCTTTCTCATAGAGAAAGCTGATTCATGTATTTGGTTTATACTTTGCGTTTTTTTTCTCTGTCCTAGAAAATGCTAACATTTCCCATATAGTAAAATTCAGGGTATACTTTTTCTTTTGTTTTGACCTTAAAACAAAATGCCACTGGGATTAATTTGTTGTTGCTGTGGTTCTCATCAAACCTATCCCAAGTCTTGTTCCTTACACGAAGTATTGCATTTTTTGAATTTTTTTCCTTCTAATAATGTGTTCTCTGCAATTGAAAGGCAAAATGGTTGTCAATTCCATTGATCAGAAGCAGAAATGTTGTCTGGAATTGGTAAAGTAGGAAATAGAAGGCCTATAATGGATGACCCTGGCCTTACTAGGAAGTGTTTCCCCTGGTATTGAGTATTTTGAGTACAATAATATATTTTGAAGAGATGTGAGTAGAATCTTTGCATTTCTTCCATCTTTTTGCTCTTCAAGGGAGGCTGATGGAAGGTATTATTTACATCGAGCTTTCAGTTCCCTTCTGAGAATATTTGGTAATTAGAATCCAGAGGCTTTATTTTTCAGAATTGCACAGCATCAACAGCTCCCATTGACTTCAGTGGGAGATGTGGGACTTCAACATCTCTGAAAATCATAACGTGAATTACAAAAATACAAACAACAAGGTGCTAGATAAAGGGCACTTATTAAAACTAGATATTTCTGAACCTTAGAATAACACCCACCCTGAACCAGAGAGGTATAACCAGTCCGTGTGGCCGTAATGTCCCTTGTGATCCATGGAACGTTCCCTGTGTTCAGAGGGAAGGATGCTTTTGTAAACTCAGTCAAATTCACAACTCCTGCATAAGCCCAAGTCATTATTTTTTTTGGTGCAGGTGAAACAATGTAGCAGCTGGGGAAAATGAACTCCTTTTTCCAACAAGCTGGCACCACACTTCTCTATATGCCTGCTACTATAGCCCCTTGGCTGCAAGCCTGCCGAGATCCAGAACTGAATTCTGGTAATTGAGAGTTTAGTGGCCAGGCTGTGACCTACTAAAACACTCTCCTTGCTTTTGCCTCTAGGGACTTCTTATTAAACCAGGGTATGCCAAGAACAGGACATACCATGGGCCAAAACTTCCTTTTCTCCATGTTGTGACACTGAGGTATTTCCAGTATACTGGGGCCCTTCCACAGGCTTTATGCAACTAGAGGAATTTTGGCCAGTGACAGTGCTTGACTTTAATTTTGATCATATTAGTACCTACCTTACCTGCTGTGCCTGTAAGTTAAATGTACAAAGAATGTTTCCTAAAATCTTTACAGTAGTTTAAAATGAACAAATCCATTAAAAGAACAAACAATACAACAAACCCTTTGAAGGAAAAAAATGTATTGTAGGAGGATAAGTACTTTGAAAAAAGATTAAAACTTCAGTATTAGCAGCTCAGTAAAAAATACATGTAAATATGAATCAAGACCAAAATGTCATATTTGTTAATAATTTTGGTGTTGAATGTGGACGATTACTAGACTTTAAAAGATTCAGGTGGTGTTTGGCTAGATAAAGTCACAAGGCATAATATTCATGGAGTAAATAGATTATTTCATGTATATAGAAATAGTTTATGAAATGGCATTTATTTTACACCTTTTGAATCCTCACCTGTAAAATCATAAACACACAGAAAGAGCACCTGAGGAGTTCATTCAGTCCAGCCTTTTTAGCCCTGTTTAAAATGTCAGACAAATAAGTGTCTAATCAGCACTTAAGCTCTTCCAACAGCTATAGCTGTCTAGGAGGGTTACTTTTAAAGGAATAATATCAACTTCTAATTTAGTCAACTTTAAAAAAAGAAGTATGTTTGATTACTATGCTTACACTCTTTGTGTATCATTTCTAACTTCTCTCCTTCCACTGTAGTACAAGAGAATTGCCCAAACAAAAGTCAAAATGAACTAACTATGCAGCTGAAGCAGTAAAATTGATGATACCCGAAGAGCTGTCCAAGGCACAAAGTAAACAATAGTTGGAAGAATGTAGTCTTGTGGTTAAGGCACTAGACACAGATGTAGAAAAAAATGGTTTAATTTTGGCTTAGGCTCAAACTTCCTTTGCGACTTTAAGCAAATTACTTTAAGCAACTCCCTTGCTGTAGAAATGGGGGAATAATATGTTCTTTCTCCCACATTTTGCTCATTTAGATGGTAAATATTTCCTAACAATAACTGTTTCTTTGGTTTTATAGTGCCTATCAACGGGGCCCATTTTTGGCTAGAACATCCAGGAACCTCTGCAATATAAATATCAACAACCAAGTAAATAAAACCAGAGGAATATAATTCTCTATTGTCTCTGATAGTTACAGAATCCTTGGGTCTTAAAAATGCTTTTAGAGAAAAGTGTATTTGTTAAGCAATTGATGTCCTTTCCATGCACATGAGCGCTAAGAAGAACCCTTTTCTAAAATATAAAGTATGTGCTATAAAATGTGAATGGAGTACAAACCTGGAGTTATACTCTCATGGGTCTGTGTTCCAGTATCAGCAATATTAAAGACTAAACCGAAGGCAGGTTCAAGGTTCTGTAACTCAAGGCTGGAACTCAAGACGTGGGCCAGACTCTCCTTTCACACTCGTTTTAGATGTAAGCATGGTTCCATTGACTTCAGTGTTGATACTGTAGATTTACACTGCACTTAACGAAAATGCTCTTAAGTCCTTCTAAACTGCCAGCAGAATGTCTTTCACTGGAAATAAACCATCCATTTCTAGCATCGCTGGTCATGAAGTATCAGCTTGACAATTGTGCCATCTCTGATTTCTGAAAAATATGGTTTAGACAATTTTTAGAAGCCTTTATTAGTTCTATTGCTTATCACTACGAGGTTTGCACACGGTAACTAAGACAACAGTGCCTTAGAAGCACAAGGATATAAAAATAGTAACAAGAGAAAAATTTTAAAGTTATTAAAATAAACCTTCTCTCAAACATTGGAGAAGCAAAATTTAATACCTATAATTTAGAGGGGAGAAAGAGGAAGGAGGTTTTTCTTCCAAAAACTGTATATTTTCAAAAAGAAATTAATGAAGACTTCCTGCATAAAATAGTACCCACTATTTATGCAAATGAACCTGTTATGCAAGATTTCATGAGATCATAAAAATAGGGGTAAGTTGGAGTTAATGTTTAGTAAGCAAGAATTTTTTAAATATATGAGAAATAGCACATGATTTGGAGGGAATACATCTTATTCCTATTTTAGGCAGAATGTGAGACTTGATTACAGATGATCCTCAAACAGAGCTCTAGAGTCATCAACAATCCCCTGAGTTTATGAACCTCCATCAAGAGTTTACTAATGGTACCTCTCTCTGTGTATTAGAACCTGAGCTACTCCAAATTGTGGACTGTAAACCCATATTCCAGTTTTGCATCCTGAGCAAATTATTAACAGTAGCTAAAATCAGAATCACCATCTTACGGTGGAATTGGTGGGTGGAGGAAAGATTTTTTTTTAATACAAGATGAAGTCAAGGATGTATAGAAACATAGGGCAAGGATGGAGCTCCTGAGACAGAGTTCATTCCCTAGCTACCACGTGTAAGGGAATTCTGTCTGTTAATAAACGTATCAAGCCCCATCTTCAAAGTAGTATGTTTGGTTTGGTTTTGTTTTTTTTTTGCTTTGTGACTCTTCACTCCTTTTAGTTGATTTCACTCCTTTTAGTTGATTACAGAATAACTATGAGCCACAAATGTGCTGCAGCTATGCCAGGGGTAAACAATTATTGTTAAATTAGTTTTGGTGACTTGTTGAGGGCCACATTCTCTCTCTCTCTCTCGCTCTGGAACTTGGCTAGAATTGTAGTTTGTCAGGAGCCCCAGTGCTCAGCTATGGACCCAGATGGGGACTTCCACCGCAGCAGGCAGGCAGCAGCATAAGCTGTGGACACAGTCAGCAGGTTCTGGAGCCCCAACTCAGAACCTGCCGGCCGTGTCCACAGCTGACGCCACTGATACATACCCGGCGTAGCGGAAGCTCTTGCCTGGGTCCACAGTTGATGCCACTGGTAAATTGTGGGTCAGGACTCTGGGCAGGAGCTTCCGCCCAGAGGGTGGTGGTATCAGCTGTGGATGCTACTGACAGGTTCTGCTTCAGGGCTCCTAAACCTACAGCTGATGTCACCGCCTGCCTTCTGTGGCAGAAGCCCCCACCTGGGTTCACAGCTGATGTTGCTGCATCGTGCGCTGATGTTGCTGGGTGGAAGCAGTCCGGCCTGCCCACCTGCCAGGATGGAAACAGACTTGCCTGCCCGCCTGCCCAGCACCAGGCAGCAGCCAGAGCCAGAGCCACTGGTTACTCACAGGCCAGATCCAATGAGTTGGTGGCCACCTGCACGTGGGCCAAATCATAGCTGTTGGCAGGCTGGATATGGCCCACCAGCTGTATTTTGCCCATCCCTGAACTATGCATGTAGCAAATTCAGTGCTAGGATGCATTATTTCTAGCAGAGAAGTGAAAATATTAATATCATTATACAGGACACAGGTAAGATGTAAAATATAAGTAATTGAGGATTAAGTTTCTGTTTGCTGTTCGCCATTTAAAACATTCATTTGGAGTAAGAGGAATCTTTTTACCAACGTTTGTTTTTGGAGATTATGTATTTTCCAACCCATTGAATAAATAGTGACTATGACATCACTTCCTAGGGACAAAGGGCACTATTCTATTCTATACTCAGTATCATATGTGCTATTTCCATAGGTTTCAGTAACAAAATCCTTTTCTGTGTTAAAGTCCTATCTTTTTATTGTACTGGGACTTTTTCTATAAACTATAGTGGGAGGCATGTTTGATATAGGGAGTAGTAGTCAATGGCTTGATGTCTAGTTGGCAGCTGGTATCAAGTGGAGTGCCCCAGGGGTTGATCCTGGGGCTGGTTTTGTTCAATGTCTTCATGAATGACCTGGAACATGGCATAGAGTGCACCTGCAGCAGGTTTGCAGATGACACCAAGCTGGGGAGAATAGTAGATACGCTGGAGGGTAGGTTAGGATTCAAAGGGACCCAGACAAATTGGAGGATTGGGCTAAAATAAATCTCATGAGGTTCAACAAAGACAAGTCCAAAGTCCTGCAGTTAGGACTGAACAATCCCATGCACCAGTACAGGCTGAGGGCTGACTGGCTGAGCAGCAACTAGAGGAAAATAAACTGAATATGAGCCAGCAGTGTGCCCTTGTTGCCAAGAAGGCAAATGGCATCCTGGGCTGCATTGGTAGGAGTGTTGCCATTAGGTCAAGGGAGGTGATTATTCCCCTCTATTCAGCACTGGTGAGGCCACATCTGGTGTCCTGTGTCCAGTTTTGCCTGCCCCCCTCCCCACTACAGAAAGGTTGTGAACAATCAGAGAGAGTACAGTGGAGGGCAACAAAAATGATGAGGGGGCAGGGGGACATGACTTATGAAGAGAGGCTGAGGGAACTGGCTTATTTAATCTAGAGAAGAGAAGACTGAGGGGGGACTTAATAGCAGCCTTCAACTACCTGAAGGGGGGTTTGAAAGAGGATGGAGCTGGACTGTTCTCAGTGATGGCAGATGACAGAACAAGGAACAATGGGCTCACATTGCACATTGCAGCAAGGGAAATTTAGGTTAGATATTAGGAAGAATTTTCTCACTATGATGGTAGTAAAACACTGGGACAGGGTACTCAGAGAAGTGGTAGAAGCTCCGTCCTTGGAGGTTTTCAAAAGCTGGCTAGACAAAGCTTTGGCTGGGATGATCTATTTGGGGATGGTCCTGCTTTGGGCAGGGGGTTGGACTAGATGACCTCCTGAGGTCCCTTCCAACTATAACTTTCTTGGTCTGCAGGCAGCAATGCTGGCTCAATATCCATTTGGCCAAGATGTTTAACAATAGACATATATGTTTAAAATGAGATTTTAAACATGTTTTACAGTTAGTCCCCTACACTAACCCCCAATTCAGGGGCATGTAAATGTTCTCATAACAAGATATTGGTGCACCCTTCAGCTTCCATTGAAATCAGTGACAGCTGCTAACTTTACAATACTTTGGACAATCAAGCTACATTTTAAAATATCTAAATATGGATTGCATTTTGCTACCTATTAGATCTTACAGGTTTTTTACAGTGAACCAGTCCACTGTTAAAAAAAATGAAGAAGGTTATAACATTGTGTATGTTCTGTTATTAGATAACAGACCTGCCTGAATTAATTTCATAGTTCTATTGAAACCTCTTCTAGTTCTCATGATCAAATCAGACTTTTCCCGAGGAATTCAGTGCAAATACCAGCCATCATTTTCAACATTGTGTTTTAAATGGTTTTAAAACTCCATTACATGTAATTAAAACAATTTGTATTTGTTCCATTTGTTTTTCCCATTACATTCTTTGTCTGTCATGATAAATGCTTTTACTTGTTGTAGCAAGGCTCATATTTTGCCCATTTGCAATGTTTCCTGGCCCCAGTTACATTTAATTGCATTATAGTCACTCTGTTTATAACAGTGCCTCCTCATAGCATTCAACAGGGCTTCTCTTTATAGGATAGTGATATAAGAGTGTAATGTAGTTGCCAAAAAAGTAACCATGGATAGTAGCCTAGGAAGCCACCTTGTTTATTTTGTGTCTCTACCGGGAGGGATAATTCATTGTACATTGTGACTAAGGTCTTCAGTTAATTCAGTAATTTGATTCTGTTAGTGGACAAACCACAGAATAAAAATGGAATATGTCAGTTGTGGACTCACAGCTGTTAAATTTTTCAGGTTTAAGAATTGAAACTAGTTCCAAACACATGCGTGAATCAAACACACACATTTTGTTGAATGTTTGCATGAATTAAGGTGATGCAAATATTTCTACACTTTTGGCATAGTAGAAAAGAAAAGGAATCGTACACGTTAAAGACAGAAAGGATCTTTTAGATGTTCAAATGCATCACTCTGCCTGGATTATTCCCTATTCCCAACAATAGAAATCCAGTTTTAAAAGTGCATTATCATCAGAGATCTTCCACTGTCTTCAGATCTTCCACTGCCATGTATCACTCTGGTATACGCTATATTATTTTGTTAGGTTGCAGCCCTCAATTTAGAGGTCCAATACAGTTTGAAGGGATGGCAGAGTTCAGTGCTTCCATTAAGAGACTTTTTTGAGAATCACACAGATTGACTACCAAGCTATTTCTTTCTGAGTGCTTATACTACATTTTCCTTAATTACTTTTACCTTGTTTTTAACAGCCTATTAGTAATGTTTGTATTGTGTTTATTGGCTATAGAAAGGTTTTACACCTAAATCCATCAAGTATAAAAATGGCTTAGTTGGGTCCTCTATTTAAAATAGATCATCCCATCAGAAAGAAGAAAAAAAATAATTCTGATGGATCCTATATATGTAAAGTTCTCCTAGAGACTTTAGAAGGACTATGGTAAATTGAAAGGCTACCACATTTAAAATGTAATAAAAAATAAAGTAAATCAAAGTAAAGTCTATAGTCAAACTCCTTAATTGTGATGCATTTGCTGAGTTTCCCTCTTCCATCGTCGGCCCTGCTCTGATGCCATATGGTCTACCATGGAACATTTAACTTGTCAGATATAATGGATTGTCCTGGAAGCAGATTTTTGCTTTGAGCGTTCGGCTCCTTTCTTGCATTTCACTCTCAGCTCCAGGCTGCAGGATGAAGGATTGTGGTGGAAATGCAAAGAAGAGACACACAGTTGATTCCCCTTAAGAGAGTGACCTATATGCCACAAAATTTTACCCACGTAAAGAGGCATTATCCCTGTCACTGACCCTAGCAGGCTGCATGTCAGAACCATTTAAATTTGTCTGGACTTAACAGATTGTGCAAATGTTTCAGAATCAAGTGCTTAGGAATAATAAAAGCTTGTCATTTCAACTTATGCAGTAACAGTGCAGCTCACATTGGCCAAGGGATGAATATTATTTATTGTGACCTACATGTAACCTAAGCTGCCTGGTTTGTAGACCTTGTGAAATTAAGTTCATCTCCCAAGGCTACTGAAACTTAAAAAAATATTATCTGATACGGAACCCAAATAACCATTATTCTCTCTGTTGTAGTGGGGAAAGTTAATGTTTGAAGTAATAATTTCTGTGGATGGGCCAGTAGCCATTAAATATTTTAGTACATTTGGCATCTTATGACAAGAAGCTAAAATCGTTTTACCTCTAGGTTTGCCACCCCAATCTGAGATCTGTCCCTTCTTTGAAACATTAGGCAACAGTCAGAAATAGGAAATAAAATATTTTAATTGGTGAATTCTTAAATATATAGAGGTTTTTAAGTGGCCTGTAATGCAAACTTAGAGTTAATAGTGATTTTTGTCAAAGAAAAGGATTTTTGTAATTTTTTAGTTTTAGTCTGTTTTAATAAAACTTCTCTAAATAAAACTGAAATAATAAAATATTGACTATATTGACTAAACGTTATATCTATCTTTCCAGGGCTGCCCTCAATTTCACAAGTGCCATTCTGTGAGATAACTATTAAGGATGAAATCTTGACCCAACTTCAGACAAGTGGGAGTTTTGCCATTGATTTGAATGGAACTAGGATTTTAACTCTGTAGCATAACGTATATAAAAAACAGTGTGAATTTTTAGGAATGATCTACTCATCATTCCTTCCTCAGGCAAAATTTCCACTGATGAATGGAGTCATGCTCCAGAAAGACTCCATAGCTTGCATTTAGTACTGAAAAACTCTAAGAATGACCATAGTCTAGGAAGAGAGTAAAATTCCTTTCTATGCAAATCAGGTTTTTTTTCTGCATATAAATCAAACAATCCTAGATTTGCTTTTAATTGGCACTTGCCCAACCTCATTTTTCATCTGCTTCTGTGCTGATGTTTGTTTTTACCAATGTGATGAATTTGTCTGTATTCTCAGCCCAAATTATTATGTCTAAAGTCATTTAGGAAATCTCAGGCCTCAAATGCAATCATCTTATTAGGGTGGGCATGCCCTCTGCTGGATATTGCAGATTTAAGCCTCCTGAGTATTTCATAGTATGCTATAATACACCAGGTCACTCCTGCTGTCGGCCATGCTTCTGAATGAAGGTTCAGAATGAAATTGTATTTTGGGGCGGGTTTTCCACCTCTCATTAGTTAGTTAAAATTATACGGCATAGATTATTGTTTAAATGTATAAATATATATAGATATATATATTTGCCAACTGATATCACAGATCACTAATATTTCTTTGAAATAAAACATTACTGTACTATTTACATATTCATCTTAATATAATACAATACCAGAATCTAATGCCCTTATACAAATATAGAAGGCAGGTGGTAACAGGGAAAACTGAATCAGAGAGAGACAAAATCTAATAATTTTATATTTGATTTTGACTTATTGATATAAGAATATGCTAAGCCATGGTTTAGGTAGGAGCAATTCGGTAAGAGAATAGGCTAAGATCTGGCAATCTTTGTTCACTTAGCCAAAGATGACAAAATATGGATATTTACCTATTCAGGTACTACAAAAACATTCCTCTTCCTCCACCCAACCTGCAAAAAAAAAAGAAAAAGAAAAAGAAACCAAAATAAACCAAACTAAAATGTAAGACCATAAGAACATCAAAATTTAAATAAAATATTAATGCAACAGTCAGATTTTTAAAATTCTACCCTACGTGCCTATATATTTGTGTTGTTCATAAAATGGGATGTGAAAAACTGTGAAGTTCTCTGGTAGGACATCTCATGGACATTAATCAAGTAAAATGCTTCACAAAGAGGACGTCACACTTATTTTTCCTCCCTTTAGAATGGAGGGAGTCCTTAAAATGGTGGGAAGTCTTGCTAGGTTAATAACCATTTAAACAATAAGCCAAGATTTCATGTTGTCAGGCAAAATACCACCATCAAATGAGAAATTAATCTAATTTCTAAATAATCTCTTGATCTCTATTCATGTCCAGCCTGGCTTGTTTTAGTAACTTTTTAATAAAAGTTTAGATAGGGGAGGGTTTACAGACTAAAGATTTAAAGCTTGTGCTCATAGGTTGTATCAAGGTTTATTCTCCTTTTTCAGTTCTGCTCCTTTCATGGCCTCAGATTCTTATCTAGCTTATTTAAAAGTAGTTCTTTTTTTCAGGCTTGAGAGGAAACCTGAGTTTCCAGACACATGATGATAAAAATCTCTTAATCTACAGTTCTGTAATGAATGAGGGGGGATTTTTTTGTGTAACATGTTTAAATTTTTAAAAATAGGGTTTTTTTGACAACAAAATACCCAACATTTATATCCTACTCTTACCTTTTGCATAACAAAATTGATTTTATTTCATACCATTTTCCTATGTGCTGAGTATTTATGTAAATTTGCCCCTTTTTGTTACTTTTTTACTCAGCGGTAACTCTCCAGTACTACACAGTAATCCTCTGTAGTAAATAGTACCCTGTTTTTGAAAGTTTGTAATGGCAACTTCAGCCAAACTCTTGTCTTTTGACATTTGCCAGTGCCAAGGCTATGAACTGGTATGATGCATGCATTTTTATTAAGAGTTTTCTCCAAAATAGGGGGAAAATTACATGGCCAAAGTTAGAGTCCTCTCATCTGAATTCCTGCATAATTTTCCCTTCTGGCCTTAAATCCATGACTATATGAAAAAGAAAGGTGAATGTGAAGTTAGAAACATCTTAGTATTGAGGTCTAATATACCAATATAATACAATTTCTTCAGAGGCCAATAAATAACAGAAATTGGTTTTGTTCATAAACATTATTAAATCAGAAAATGCTGCTATGTTTGTATTCTTGTCCCAGTTAGAGCATGGACTAGATTCAAAACATATTAACTTTTCTTTGTCCACCGAATGCAGTGTTGCTTGTTGGTTGTATTGTATCTATGACTGGTAAGTAATGGTAATAGTGTCCTGTGCACTGATCAAAGCCATAATTCTACCAGGTGCTAAATGCCAGTTGCAAGAGGCTGAATAGTCTCAGCTGTTATTGAAATCCATCAGAGTTGAAGGGAGCTTAAGTTTTATGAGATCAAACCCATAATGTATGTTGGTTGTACAGAAATATGTTATCAAGACGTATAGTATGTATAAATGCCATGAGCAAATGCTTACATCCTCAAAAAACCTGAATCCAAGTTGTGTTAGGGAGTACCCTAAGTTTCAAATAGTCCAAATAGTCCATTTAATATAAATTTGGCACAATCTGGTCAGTGGTATATTGTTTAGTTTCTTCTTGTAATTTTAAGTTCTGGGTTGTTTTTTTTTCCCATGGTATGGCATTTAAAACACAAGCAAACACAAAGCAATGTTGCACTCTGGTACATGCTATATTATTTTGGTAGATCGCAGAAGCAGGATGTGCACCTGGAGTCAGTGTTTTATGAATCGATCAATAGCAAAGTATTCTGGTGTATCAGTGCATATTTATATCATGAGAACAATAATCATTTGAAGAGCCCACATAGCACTATAGAATCTTTTGGCAGCAGCATCATGAAGAATATTCATTTGTTCACACATCTCTTTGTCAAAACATGTGCCCCTTTCCCTGCAAATGTGGTAGGCAGCAAGGGGTGCTTTAGAACTGAGCATGTGGGGAGCATCTTGTGGAATTCAGAAGAACTGGTAGAGCAGACACTTGGCTTAAACCCCCCCCCCCCAAAAAAAAAACCCAAACCCCCAAAAAGCAATTAGCTTGGTCCTGAGGATATTCAGGAATTAGACTTGCCTATTTAAGCATCAGAGCCAATGAGGTGAGTCAGCGATGAAGTGCCACTTTGATGCCAATACCCTTGCTTTAGATTGTTTGAGGCAGTTCCTTAACATTATTTTAGTGTAGGTTTTAAGATTTAATTTCCTTTGAATTTTGATGGTACTATTTAAAAAAAAAAATCTCCCGTTGTAACAGCACTTGCACTGGCATCGTAACGTTTCTTTAGGAACCATTACTGTTTACTGCACATCAGTAGAAGTGCAAAAACCCTCTATCATGCCAAAATACCCTTCTCCTGAACACCATACAACATCTATGGGTGTGACGGCATTACATTATTGGGATTCATATATCCCTTGATTTTATAACTAGTCCACAGTCCCTTGTTTAGGTCTGCTTATGTCATAAGTTTCTTTGCTTCATGAATTTTGTGCACAAATTTAGCTTTAAGAAAATATCCTACAGATTTAGTGTCAGTACTTCACATGTAATGCAAAGCCTGAAATAGCTCATTAACATGATACTTCCATTACCATCAGATAAAATTCATTGTAATGTAAATTATACGATGCAAAATCTCATTGAAATAAATGGGATATTATGTGCTATATACATCCTATACCTACAAGTGCAACAGTAAGAGAGCGATACATATATGTATCCCCAAATTCTATGCCCGGCATGAGTAACTAGACTGGGTATCAGTTTATAGGCAGAAGTAAGAGGAATTATACCCATACTTTCAGCTTCAGAACAGTAGCAGAGCTGATCTGCAGATGTTGCTCTAATCCAGCAGCCTCCTGGGTCCTTGTGCCCCTATCTAGAGAGAACAAGGGCTATTGAATCTGTTCACGAGCAGTTCCACATAGCCTAACCTCCCACTCCCTTACTCTCCGTAGAACTAGTATCCATAATACCCAAGACAGGTGTGTACCTGTTTCTGCTATCAGGCCCCTAATACTCTGTATCTAGTAAATTGCAGTCTTTGCTCCATTCTAGTTTAAAATTCATATTTAAAAGTCAAAATGTAAAAAAAATGTTGCACAGAAAGAATGGTGATAATATAAACACAAATGACTGCATCTCCCTACCACATGCATAACAAAAAGCTCAAACCTGTATTCTTAAATTATAACTTGAAACATTTCATTGAAAAATGTCAGCTTTTTATTTTAAGAGTAGCTTTTTTTTTTAAATTTCAAAAAATGAATGTTCTTGTTTCTTCTATGCTGATATTTAAGTACTATTTCTGCTGGGGGGGAGAGATTTATTTTCCTGTATTTTGTCTAATTTATAAATTAAATTGTACACATTTTCAGTCTGAGAAAAAGAGTAAAAATGAGTACCTACTGAAAATGGAGCCCTTCTCTGAGAAGCTGTTGTATAGGGTAGTTCTGTTGTCAAACACATGCTGCATTCTAGCTTAGCAGGTGGTGAGTTAAGTGGTTCCTGCATCTTTACCTATATAGTGCCCAATCTTGTGCGTCTTACACAGCTAAGCTCCCAACTGAAATGCAATGAAAATAGGGTCAGCTCAGTTAGTTAATTCTTTATCCTCATGATAAAAAGCATAATGCTAATGAAAACTTAGTATTATGTATGTCAACAGCTATAAAAGTGCATTATATGCACCGTATAATGACCAAATATGAAACTTACAATTGGAAAAGTGATTCCATTCCAATCCATTCTTGAGTTGCTCATAAGTTTTTCCAAAATATCCTTTAGGCCTGGCATTTGTCATGCTCATACTTAGGTCACAGGCAATTTCCTCTCTACTCCATTTTGGATCTTGATTTGTCATTCTTCTTGGATAGACCAACCCATGCTGATGTAGTAGTAGTAGTAGTAGTATTAGTAGTAGTAGCAGTAGTAGTAGTAGTAGTAGTAATAGTAATATAAGAAGTGTACCTGAACCAACACGACAAACCTGAACAGAACAGCCCCGAATTCTGAGCTGTTCAAAAGTAAACCAGATAAATCACTTACGTAAAATAGGCCTCTTCCCTTTGTCATGAACTAAAACAGCTTAGAGTTTTTAAATATAGTGGCATCAGAAACCTGGATTTGAATTTTACAGCTTGAAAAAATATGTCAAACATGAAATCAACACAAATATTTAACTCAATTTATAGCAGTAGCTGCACTTCCTTCTTAGCAGATGGATAGAGATGCCTCATGCCTCCTTATTCTGCATACCAGAGTAAAGCCAAGGTGCCCTATCTCTCAGGGCAGAGAAAATCTAGTGGAGAATTAGATGACTTGCATTTAGGCTTTGGAAGTTGCTTAGATTTTCTACTTAATTTGATTAATTTTTCGAAGTGCGCCATGAGGAGGCAAGTGATTTTATTATTGATTGATTGGCAACCCTATACTGCTTTATTTTTTTGCAGTCAAATGAAAATCTGTGTGTTTAAGCAATCATTTTAGTTCAGTTTAGATAGGCAATATTTTTGTTTCTTGGGGTATACAAAGCATAAGACTTAAAATTCAATGTGTTCATCAGGAAAGAGGAGCTGCGTGTTGTTTTATAGTTTGATTGGCATACATTGTGTCAATTAATTGATTTTTTTTTTAAAAAAATAATGACTTCTGTTAATAATAGAGATGCACATTCTCTGTGCTATATTAAGGAGAAGTGAATATTTAAAAGTTATTTAACTCTCTACTGTAGGTCAGCTTCTTTTATGAAGCTTTGATTCAGTTGTCAGAGCAGAAAGCCACATAAGGATATATCTTTTGTTACATGTGCACAGTGCTAGAAACAAACGGCACATTTTAACATTTGGTCCTCTAGGTAAAAAAATGAATCAGATGTCTGACAAGATTTGTTATTGGTGTGTATTTCAAGCTTTTTTTTTTTTTTTTTCTTTTCCCTGGCTTACAACAAAAATTACTAACGGGTACTTTTAGGTTTTAAAATATGGACAACAGTACTCCATGCAGTAAAAGACTTGAGCGATTAATGCTACCCTTATGCCTCTTTTGAGTAGTTTTAGCCATGGGGCTTGGCACTGCCACCATTGTCTTTGTGCCAAAAAATATCCGCAGCGGCTGCCGCATTCTACTACTAGAGGGTTGTCTCGAAAATTCCGCAGTGAATGCGTCGGGTTTCTACATCACTCTGGGCTCTATCTCTTTTAAACATTTTTTTAAAAATAACCTTTAAGCTTTTTCAAACCTTAGAAAGCCTGCACTACAGACTGTTGTATTCGAGGTGCTGGAAATCATGCATACTGTACAGTAAATGCAGAAATTCAAGAGAAGCTTTTGTATTTGTGAGCACAAATAGTTACTTAAAGAGCCTACTGTAGCATATTATCAGCACTCTTGCAAATTTTATAATCTGAAACAAATGTGCCAGTGAATTTTAAGCAGAAAATCAACATCAAGACTGTAGCTAATTTTAAATGGACAGTTTATACAAATGATGTTTTTTCCTACAAAATGAAGCATCATTGCAAAAACGATGTTAATTTTCTAATTACAATCAATAGTGAAAATATCTGGATTAGTTGAAGTGTGTGTGTGTGTCTGTATATATATGCGTGTGTGTTTTAAATGGTTTATTGACTTTTAAAAATGAATTGTGGTTATTTATTCTTAATAGAGAAGGCAAATTTCTAGCTGTATTTTGGGGGAAAAGATGTAAAAAAAATTAAAGACTTACACTATCAGAATGAAAAATACTCGCTTATGATCTCTAAAGCTATCTGTTTGGTGGTAAAAGTGGATGCTACAGATGAAATCTTTACAAGGAGCATAATCCTAAAAAAAAGTCAATCTCCTGCTGGCTGCTGTGCCGCTTTGGTACCTCACAGACTTCGACAGAGTCCTGGACGAGTGCCCATTGATGTCATGGAAACACTCAAATTACTGAGAATGATTCATGTCTATGCTGTTCTCTTATCCTCCCCCACACAAATAGAAGTAGATTTTTAACCCTGACAACTTGTAATTTGCAGTGGGTTTATTTTTGTATCTGGATAAATATTTTTTAACAACTGAAATTAAGATGAGGCTGCCTGTATCTGATATGATAGTAAAGACAACGGCTGATATCTGTGCAGCAATAAAAATTGCTTTTAGAGTTCCTTGTGTGTTGTTGCTTGTATTCAGTTCCCCTCACCCTCTTTTTTTAGTTCATAGCATTTGTCGTTTGCATTGACTTTCTGGCTTTAGAACAAGTAGCCCTATTGGGGCGATGTGAAATAACACACATAACTCCAGACACGTACCAACAAGATGTTTTGTTTTTCAGATCTCGGCATTGGACCAAAGATTCGAGATTAGAGCTGCGTTGTCATTTCAATTTTAAATGTTTTCTCTAGAGTCTTCCTGTTCACTTAGTCTAAAGGGATAATAGTGTAGAAGGTCCATCAGTTTTTATTACGATGCAGAAGTTCTCTCAGAAGTTACTAAATGTGTAAATGTCTACAAGCTATTGATATCCTGTAAATGTCTTTGTCTGTGTAATAAGTTTTTCAAAAACAAACTACATTTTTAAATCAATCTACAATCATTTTAAAGAACATGTGTTTTCTTTTTATTTCTCCCTCCCCTCTCCTCATTCCAGGTTGCTAAGAAAGGAATATGCTATAATCTCTTTATCAAACTCCTCTAATAGGCCTGAGCTCGTCATTAATAAGTCTAATAGAAAGCAAGAGATATAGTAGATTTGTATTAAAGAACAGGTTCAAAAAGTTAGTTAAAATGCGTATACAACCACTTTAAGAACTGTTAAAATGAACTGCATCATCTTTTTTTTTTAATAGTCTGTCACAACAAAGGTCTCCATAAAAATATGACCACGCTGGGCAAACTGTTAAATAGTGTCCCATGAAAATTGGATTTTGTAATATTTTAGGCTGCTAGTCAACCCTGTCTTTTACAAACACATTTCATTTTCGTAGACCACTTATGTTTTATAGACTGAAATAAAAGAGTAAACAAAATCATAACTTTTGTTTGCGCATTAGATATGTTGTCATGATGGCATGATATCCCCAAATAAAGTAACATTTTTCTAAGAATTGTTCTAAGAAAATGTTTGCAAAAATGTGATTTGAGTAGAGATACTTGTTAAATGATTCTCTTTAAACTGGTAGCGTACTATTGCACCGTGTGGTGGTATACCATAGGTTTGACTATGAAGCAATCTGGGCCTTAGACATGGATACTCAGGTGTCATTGGCACTGATAGGAGAGTTGCATGTGTAGATCAGTTGTGACATATGGCCTGTTAATAATCAGAGTATGTGGCATTTTATATGCTCCTATCCATGATGAGTGGGTTTTTTTGCTATGCTCGTGGTTGATTTTTTTTTTTTTGTGATAACTGTCCTACCATTCCCTTGTGAATACCTTCACCCTTTATGCCCATATATTTTGTACCATCCTTCCTGATTGTTCTTTGTTTCAGGAGCATTTGGTGTATTGCTACCCAGCCCTGACTTAGTGCTTTGCAACAACCTCCTCTTTGCCAGCTGATGTTTTTCAAGACCAATCCTCCATATATATAAAGAACCTTTATTTTACTAAAAATATATCATGAGTCTAACCATCAGGCTCTTGGATCTGTGTCTTTCAATAACTACAGGGGGAAAGCTAGGTACTTCGAGTTGGCATAGAGTCTTGGCAGTCATTGGACCTCTGTTCAAGTCCCAAACTGCTGGTGCAGTCAGAACTGTGGTCGAGAATGGCAAATTTCCAACCAAATTTCTCTTTCCCAGGTGTAAATTCCCTCATCATGTTGATGAGGGAATTTACACTTGGGAAGGAGAGTGAAAAGCAGAGTCCTGAACACTTCCTTTGCTGAGTTCACCATCTGGAGAGCCCATGATTGATTAGCTCTGCCCTCACCAGTGAGTGTCAGTGTAATCAATGGGAATTACTATGCTGGGGTCACAGTACAGGTAGTCAGCCTGCCGTGTAAATAAAAATAAAATTAAGAGAGTGAGAGATGGAAAAAATAAATAGGGAGGAAGAGAAGTCTACTTGCCTATTTGGCAAAATGGTGAAAACCCTTTAGATTACAGTTTGAGGTAGTGTGCGGAGCAGTATAGCTAAGAATAGGAAGTTTATTTCCACATTATCATACCCAGAATGAAGAAATCTTAATCTTTTTCTGTTGCCTACTTACACGACACAGTCAGCAGTGCCTATTTTACATATGTAAACACCAGTATGGAAATTTAAATGAATGTCATATGAAATGCCTGGAGAGGCTGCATACTTTCTTTTTAACTGTTACACCTCTATTTTTTGTTAACAGGTAAAACAGAAAGGGGTTCATATTCATCATATGGAAGAGACTCAAATTTACAGGGTTGCCACCAGGTAAGTGAAAATCTATCCAGTGGAAAGGCTGTGATAAATACCCTGATAAATTACTTTTGTTTTATGAAGTTCATTATGCATCATGGAGCTTGTTTCCATAATGCAAAGTCTTTGAAAATAGGTATTTTTTAAAACTCCTCTACGGATGTTTGTAATACAGATATTCTAACTGAGATATAGATAATGTCTACTGTAAGTATTTAGGTCAATCTAATAGTTCTCTTATCAAAGCCATTGTAAACTATCCGTTACTGTCCTTTGCAGCAATGTCTATACTACTTTAACATAACAGTTGCTACTTAATGGCACAACTTAAGAAATTGTAAAAGTGGAAACACACCACGGAGCATGTGTCGAGCCCTAGTTTTGGATGGCTACTGCAATAAATTTGTAGTTTTCATAGAGTCTGTATGATGTTGTGTGAAAACAGGGTTGTATTGAGGGATAAAAATGTCTGTGAAAATATGATTTGTTGTCCCTTTTTGTTTCTGAATTGTTTTTGGCTGGAAGTCAAGGCCAGCAGGCTAACAGCAAAGCCGTCTCAAGGGAAGCATGCGTGAGCTAGAAAAATAAGAGTAGTTTAATTAAATAATAAAATGCCAGTGTAATACAAAGGTATAGCATGTGTGTGTTTGTGCCTCTGTGCACTCTGCATTTGCATACTTTTAACTCTCCAGAGAAAGTCTGAGTCTAAAAATACTATCAATAGCCAAAAGTCTAAGCTTTGTTTCAAGACAATTGATTTTTAAAAAAGATGCTTTCCTTTTAATTTCAGTAGCAATATTAATAATATGTTTAAATTCATTTTGTTTTTTGAACACTGTTAGGCTTCCTTTCCTTTTTATAAGTGCACTACGTTTTTTTTCCTTTGGAAAAAAACTATTGAAAGAATTTAATAACCTTTTTAATATTCAGAGCTTTATACTGTTTAATTCTGCCAGAAAAAAAAATGCATATTATTTCTCTAATAGAAAGGGGAATACTTTCTCCCTTCATCCCCTTCATATGGCCATGCTTTTTAATAATGTTTTAATAATAAGCAGGGGGAGGAGGGGGATCTATTTTGATTTAAAGAAAAAACATTTTTAATTTAGCATAGGAAAAAGTAAACAGTTCAAGTAATTAAACAGAACTTTGCCTTCAAAGTGCACACAATCACTAATAATATATCATTGAAAGCTGGTATTATGCATCTGTTTGCTTTTTCAAGTTTTGCCTCTCCGGCTGATTCAGATATGCCATTATTTTCCATCCAGTTCTGCAGCTGAAGATTTGTCAGGATGAGAAAAAGCACAGCCAGGTCAGGAAGAGAGTAGTGCGCATGCCGGAGTGCAGTTCATCCAAGTTTATTTGGAAAGAATTCTGCAGGAAATAAATTTACAGCCATTCCAATGCAGGAGAAACATCTTTGGAATGTGAGCGCGAATGTTCGCAATAGATAGCTTGGGCAAGGAGCCTCTCGGTGCTGTGTCTCTAGTGTAAAGCTTTCAATTCCTGTAGACGGTCTGTTCCTGTGTATCTAATTTCTGAGGGTCAAGGCAGAGGTCATTCGAGTTTTGGGGAGAAGGTGGTTGACAGCATACTTCCTTTTTGCAGATGGTGATGGAACAGGCTATTTTCAGTGAGGCCCCTTTTGTTAGCCAAAGAGAAAAGTCATGCTTACCCCTGCATCCTTTCTTACTAATAGGAATTGGCATGCTTCCTTACAGACATCAAGATTTTCCTCTGCTGACTAAGGGGCCCCTTTACTTGTGAAATCATCATTCATATTGTTTGAGTTTTGGGGCACTTTTTGTATGAAGTAGCAAATACTAGGCTTGAACTGAAAAGGCAGAACTGGGGAATACTCCCGCTTCCCCCTATTGTCTAAAGCACAGCTATACATATTTATTATTATATGAAGTAGGAAAAATCCCTGAATCCTTCTGGTATACGTTCCAAATTCCAGGCATGAATTTAAGCATATGTTACACACACAACCTCCAAATGCATGTGATTTTATGGATGCCTTAAATGACTTTGAAATAAGCTACAACAACAGTGAATTTTTTCACAATAATCAGAAGAACACACAAACACGGTGAAATTTTGGGTCAGGCTTGTAACTCTGTCTTTATCTGTCTCGAAACAACTATGTTAGTGCTTTCAGGTTCTAGTTCAATATAGTCCTTTTTCTTTTATACACCCTACATGTTCTTACTTACGCTTGGTCAGTTGCTCCT
This sequence comes from Crocodylus siamensis, assembly GCF_052110815.1. Classification (NCBI taxonomy): domain Eukaryota; kingdom Metazoa; phylum Chordata; order Crocodylia; family Crocodylidae; genus Crocodylus; species Crocodylus siamensis. The sequence continues at coordinate 18,044,900 of NC_143397.1, read as the reverse complement.
GTTGTCCTCCATTACTGCACCCATTTACTGTTCATCTGCTCAGACTTTCTTCTCATATAGTCTCATCACTTGGTATGACACCCTTCTTCTTTGCAGCTTCTAGACTTTTGAGTAAAAAAAGTCTGAGTAGACAGTAAAAAAGCCCACGGCTGAATTGATTCAGTCTTTGCAGGTTAATCTAAGATGCAGAGATTAAACTGAGAAACAACTGGACAAACATTCACTTTTGATTTGGGAAATGCAGCCACATGCCTGCAGTGGCTCAGGCCAGAAGCCAGGGGCACTAGATCATGGCTCTCTGGCACATAGCCAGCATGGGCTGTGTGTTTGCTTCCTCTTCTTGCTGCCCCTGAGGTCTCTGGGATATGCAGTCCAATCACAGCAGAAGTACTCTGCAGGTTTGCTCATCACCTCCTCTTCCTGCTTCCAGGTGTCTCTGGGATTTGTAGTCCACAGTTGGAGTCAGCAGTAAGTTTTTAGCTGGGCAAGGCTGGGCGGCTCTGTACTCTTCCCTTCCCTGGTCCCAGACCCCAGCCAGGTTTTGCCTTGAGGGGACAGTTCCTGCATCCCCCTCCCCTCCCCCCTTCTCTGCTGGAGCAGACAGCACAGCACAGCCCAGCACAGCCCAGGGCTAGAAAGCATGCTGGGGTTCCTGGGGGACTGTGATTGAACTTGAACCAGAAACAGGTCTGGGATAGACATTGCATAAACTGGTTTGTCCTAAATCATTTAAGTCTGATACTGCATTCAACCAGGTTCATCTTAAACCAGTTTCAGCCATTTTGTTACTGGTTTATGTGCACTGAATTTCTGTTCTGCTACAGGTTTAAACCAGTTTATGATGACTTAAACCAGTTTATGTGTAACTTCTGTCCCTAGCCCTTACTACAGCAAAAGCTCTGTTATCTGGCATCCCCCAGCAATGGGGGATGCTGGTTAATCAAATATGCTGGTTAATCAAATGTTCACTGTCTGGTGCACTCCTTGGCATCAGTGTGCTGGGGGACAAGAAGGAGGACCCCGCTCAAGCTGCTTTGCCCCGCGCAGGCAACTTTGTTCTGGGCTGCGGCCGAAGAAGTGAAGGAGAACCTAGAAGTGGAACTTCGGTTTCGATTTTGCTGCATCCCTCAGATGCCGATTAATGGAGCTTTCTGGTTGATAAAGTGCCAGATAACACAGCTTTTCCTGTAACTCTTTATATACCAGTAATTCCAAATCTCATCTGAAAACATACTCTGGCTCCTTTGGTGATGGTTTTTAATTTTTCTTTCATGTTTATTGAATACTTTTCAGTACCTACCAGTCATTCAGAAATTGTTTTGGTGCCCACAAAGACCCTACCAAAACAAGTTGTATTATGTATAAGACTTGCATGGATTCTTAATGTATTGTATGAAGTATTATGCTGAATTTTCTAGATGCATGTAGGTGATTTAAGGATGACTGGTCATAGAGCTGTGTTTTTTTTAATCTGTTGGCAAAAGGTCAGTCTTAGAAACTAAGTGCTCCAGGGGGAGATTCAGGAGACACATTGCCACAAGCAGGTATGATTATTCTTGCTACTCGTAGGAAGCCCCACTGGGATTGATATTTCACCATTCTGGATACTGTGCGCACACATGCTGTGGATCCTGTGTCAGTCCTTTCCCTAGAAGAGCTTATGAATTAAATGGGCAATGCGTGGGAAAAGGGAGATATCATTAACTCTAATTTATAACTGAGGCTCTGAGGCCCAGAGAGCAGTCCAGATCACACAGGGAATCTGGAACCTGAACTAACATCTCCAGGGATCTATTCTCATGCCTTACTCCAAGACCTCCATCCTTTCTTGGATTGTCAATGGTTTTAGCAAACTCTATGAATCTGGTAGCCAATCAGCAAGCAACTGAAATTCTTACAGGATAATTGCAACATCACTATAATAGGTGGAATGATTACCTGGGAGAAAATAGCATCACAATTTCCCCTTTTTCATGTGAAAAATCCTTATGGCAGCAGCTAGATCAGGTTTCATAGACTGAAGAGACTGGCCATTGATTGATAATTTATCTTTTATCCCAAAGAGAGGATAAAACCTTAGAGTGCCTCTTGAATTAATTCCATTGGTAAGGTATTTATTTAGAAAAGGTCTGTCCAAATTACAAACTGCAGGGGACTGCATACTCCACTCCCCAGTGTGGGCCACATATCATATTGATCCTGTGCTTGCTCAGGCACCCCTTTTGCTGATGCTGTGCATGCCCATATGAGCACCACCCACCAGACTGCTGCACCACATGGACACCCTTCCCCCCCACTGCTACACCACGAACCTGTACAGCCCTGGACTCAACCTCCCTCCCCACCCCCACCCTCCTTTGCACCACACTGTCCCATCCCCTGGAGTGGGAGCAGGAAGCTGCAGCTGGAGGAGGAAGGGGAAGCCCTGGTTGCTGTTGCAGCCAAAGTGATACGGGGAGCAGTGGCCAAGTAGGAGCCTGGCAGCCACAGCTCAGACCCCTTTCAGGCTGCATGGAGTGTGTCGGCCACCAGTTGGATAGCCAGGATTTTGAGGACAGCTAGAATTATGAATCACAGCCAGAATGTCAGCGTTCCCCCCCCGCCCCAAATATTACTAAGACACCCTGAATTCTTCTTTTCTATAGTATTTGATCATGTGGAAGTAAAAAATTTCTGACTGATTAGACAGGGGAAATTGAGTATTTTATTGGGTACCAGAAAGTGTTCAGACTTCTCTCTCTGATACCACTGATCATTAGGGCTGTGCAAAATTTTGCCGGGTGTTTCATTTCAACGCTGTTTCAACTTGTTTCGAGCTCAAAACAGCAAAATTGAAATGAAACAAAAGGTTTTGAACAGCCTTGAAATGAAACAAAGGGACTTGAAATGTTTCAAAAACTTTGAAATGTTTCAAGTTTCGAAGCTGGGCTTGCTTGCAGGAAAACAGAAAGTAAGGAGAGGGAAGGGGAGAAAGGGGGAAGGCCTGCTCTCATATTGACATGTGTAGCTGCTCAGTGACTGTGATCCTTCCCTGAGGTCCCTTCCAATCCCAGTGCTCTTGGAGAGGGACAGAAAAACAGCTGCACCTTAACACACACAGAGAATCACGTGTCACAAGGTTTGCTTGTCAGCAGCTTGAGATGCAGTTTCCCCGAACACCCTGCACCCATCTCCTTGAAACTTGGCAGGCTTCCTGGCCTCAGAAGAGACTACCATTCCTGCAGGTTTCATCCAAATCAGGCCAGAAATGACAATGTTATAGGCAGTTTCGTGCTTCCCCATTGTAGCTTATGGGTGAAATGTCGAAACGGCATCAAAACAGTGAAACAGTTTCACCGAAACACAACGGAACAGTGCTTTTGAAATGAAATGAAACTTGAAACAGCAAAACAGAAGTCGAAATGAAATGGTGCTGTTTCACAGATCATTGAAAGAAAGTTGATTGAAGGTGTGGTGTTTGTTTTACTTTGCTTTTTGCTTTCTGAGTGGGGTTACCAGATAGAGTCTTTAAGAATCATGGGACCAGCAGTTTGGCTTAAATGGAATCAAACTGGTGTGAATATCAGTTTACCATACATGTTGATGATTGTAACTTAATTCTTCAGGAAATGCTGTGGAAATGGAAAGAGGGAAAGAAATGGATTGCTGGAAGTTGTGACCTGCCTCTTGTTTCATCCACTTTCCCTCAGAGTATTTTCACTCATAAAACAATTATTTGAATTCAACAACTTTGGGGAAAGCATTGCAAAACATTACAAAATACAAGGTGAATTTCAATTGAGGGATACGTTCCTGCCTGTGCTGCCAAGGAATAAAGGTTCATGGGAGGTGATAAGGAGAGTAAGTAAAATAGACCATCATTGACTAGATAGGAAAAAATTGAAATACCGTCTACAAGGAGGTGTAGTCATCAGGATCCTGTCCAGTACAGGGACTGTTGTTTAATTCTAGGTCTAGGCCATTATAAGTAGGCCTCCAGACAGGAGAACAATTAGGATTTAGTGATATACAAGTCTTCAGGAATTGGAGCCCCCCAAAATGACATCCCAGAAAGGGTATAATAGGTTTTTGGCTTATGTTTTTGCTGCCTGATTATATGCAGACAGCACTTCCTGGAAAAACCCTACCGTATACCAGGTCAGACCTTGGAGGTAAGAGTACAGGTAGTTCAGGATATACTAAAGCTTGGGTTCATCAAGGAATTTTGAACAACTAGTATAATCTCATATTCCTTGTTCCTGAGCCTGAGAAGACTTGTGCAGATTTTGTTCCTGAAAGGTAAATTGCTACCTCCAGATGTGATGCATTGTTCTGTGTAGACATATTCCTGGACTAATTAAGGAAGCTTGAAAATCTAATGATATTGGACTTGCTAGCTATTAATCTTGCCTTAGACAAAACTTTTTCCACCTCATCAGTAACAGCAAGTTTTACTTTTCCTTTTCTCAGCCTACACACAGCAGTGAAAGACATATTCGACCTTACATCAGCCCATTTATCTCTTAAGGCCTCTGGCCTATGCTTTTAATGAAGACTTACTAAAACTTTCACTGCCCACAGTGGGAGCAGGTAAAAGCCCATATTGGGAACCATTTAATACCATAATAAGTAAACAGTCATCAAACACTGTTCATAGACACAGAGCAATCATGCAGAGTTGCAATGAAGACACATTTGAATACACTGAGAGAAATCTTGTCCCCACTGAGTGCCACAATTCCTATTATCTTCAGTGGGGCAAGGATCTCACCTATTGTCTTCATGATTTACAACATAGCATCGCTCCCAAAAATGGGGATTTTAATTATCTTCCTGTCTGAGGACCAAGGGAAATGATAGATTTTTCAGGATTTTTTAAGATATGTTTTTACTGACCAAAAATACTTGACATACTCTTTGCTGGACTTTGTGTACTCCTTTATGTACTCCTTTTTGTACTGTTTTCTGGACTTTGACATTGTGACGCATAGTCTGCACAGTGTAGACCAGTACACTTGGTCCCTCGCCCAAATCTCTAATGGCCGGAGGCACAAGGGCCTTATGTATTGCAACGCATATAATATTGCCACACCAAACTTTTTGGTGCCTAGCCCTGGAAGCAGAATTTACATATCCCAGTTAGGTACCTAGAGATGTGATTCACAACAGCCAGTGAGCTGACTGAGCAGGGGATATCAAACCAGGCCAGTAGGTAATACTGAAGAGAGGAATGTGGCTGAAATTATAATTGTGGTGTTTGCGAAGCGGCTATAGTGGACCCTATTGGAAAAATGGCTGCCATTGAATTCAGTGGACTGGACTCCATGGCCCAGGTAGTCCCATTCAGTCTGTTTTATTAAGCACATAAATAATGTTGAGAGCAGGGACCAAAAATCTGACATCCTCTTCCCAGTGCAATGCTCTCATCAGGAGGCTATAGAGCCAGAGTCCCTCTTACTTCCCTCCTGCCCTATTAAATTTATATTCCTTCCTATACCACTAGTGCAACTGGTGCGGGGGGAGAAGGGTACCAGCTCTAGTCCAAACTTAGGATGCCAGAATGGTGCTGCCACCCCCATGAAGTCTGTGGCTCAGCAGCAGAAGCAGCTCCATGGCATTGCTGGTACAGCGGCAGCTGGGTGCCCATGTCATGCTGCTGCTGTAGAAGAGCGAGCTGGGGTGCTCAGACCATGCTGCAGCTGTGGCAGTAGTAGCTAGGGACTGTTTTTGAATCCTCATTCTAGGTACGATTTCCCTTCCCACCACCCTTGGAAGCCCCTCGCTGCCGGCAGTCAATGGCACGTCCACCATCCCCCACTCCAGGCAGCAGGGTGCAAACCCTGCTCCCTATGTCTCTGTTCCACATAGTGGCTTAGCTCTGGCAGGAAGTATTATATGTGGTTCCCATCCAACCTAGATGAGAGCCTGGTGACTTGGAAACTCGCCTGGAAAGTGGGAGATGTAGGTTTGGTTATACAAAAACTATATAAAAGCTGGGTGTTGGCAATAACACTGCCCAGGACACACTCCACATTTTTGTCTTGCACCAAACTCAGTGCTCTTAAAACTATGTCTCTCTCTTACAATGTGGTGGGCATGTTCAAAGTGTGCCTACCAAAGCTGTCCTCAAGGGACTTGTGACAGATACCCAGTTTGTGAACCCCGGATGAGTGCAGGTCTGAGATGTTTGGCTTAGCCAAGATGGAAATATAGAAAGCGGTAACTCTTCAGGGCAAAAAGGTATCTGGCAAAAATGTGTTGGCTTCCTAGCATTTAAATGACTATGTGGGAGTTTTATTTATCACTTATTTGGGCATAGGTGTTTACAGTCTACCTAAGTTGCACTTTGGGCATCTGAATGCTTTTGGAAAATAAACGTATTTTACAATCCAAGTAAAAACAGTTGCAGATTTAAGAGGGTCCTATGACATGATTTAGGATGTTGAATCAAATCTTACAACTGTATTATTCCATCAGCAGTTTTTTTCAAGGGGCTTCACTTCACTGCGATGACAACAAAATGGCTCCACAAAAAATGTAATCACATTCTAGCAGTTAAAGACAGGGCCATGAATCAGGAGAGCTGGATCTTGTTTATAGCTGCTACCAATTTGCCAAGTGACCATAGAGGAATCACTTAATGACTTTAGGCAGAATTCAAATTGTCTCAGTATGTGCCTAAAATTAGTTGCTGGCCTGCTTAACTTTTGAGTGCCTGACCTTGAAGGGGGGATTTCAGAATGATCCAGTTAAGAATTTCTCCTCCCTCCAGTGCCGGTGGAGAGACTTGGGATATGCCTAAGAGTGTTTATATATTTGGGTGTTGATACAGACAAGGGGGAGTTGTATGTGCCTCCAAAGCTCAATTCAGAAACCACACAGATGCTTAAAAGTAGTCAATGGGCAAGGCCAAGGAAAGGGGATTGTCTGAAATTCTCACCCCTCCATATGCAGCTGTATTCACTTCCAATTTACCACACCTAGTGGCATTTTTGAGGTAGCTGTGTATTTCTGAAATTAGGTGACTCCCAGGATAGTGCTACCTATTTTTGATCCAAATCCCAGTGGTGAGCTTTTATCCAGGGAATAGAAGAACTGAGTTCTACCCGCTTCTCCTTACCCTGGGGGAGCTTGGACTGACAGGTCTAATTTCCCAGAAGATAGCTCTGACCTCCAGGCCATAAGACAGGATAGGTGAAGGTCTTCTCTCTCTCTCCAATTGAAGCTAATACACTGGGCAGACAAAAATCTTGCCATCCAAAAGAAAGCCAGCAAAAAACAGCTTTTTTTCATTGTCTGCAATATTTTTGGTGTAGCATATCCAAATGTATACATCTAGATCAGTTCCTTGTAAAGTTGGGCTGTGTCTTTTGCAAGGATGCAGAGAAGCCATGTTTAACATATTTTAATAAATAAATAAATAAATAAATAAATCCAAAAGTTGGAGATTAGTTTCCTCTGCTAGTCCTTTTGAAAAAGGAGGGACAAAAATATTGTCCTTAAATGTCTCTCCTTCAGACACTCAAAAGCTGCTCTTTGAAGCTCATTGTAGACCCCATCCACTTCCAAAGACTCAATCTGGTTCTCAAACTTAGGAGGTAAAGGGTTATATATTTAGAATACAAACTGAAATGGAAAAAACCCCCTGTTCTCTTTTAACTCCCTTGTTACTTAAATATAGTGAAAATGATTATAAAGTTTCCTCTGAGAAAAAGGTTTTATAAATGGACCTGCAAAATGAACAGAAGTTATTTTTATTTCAGCTTTAGTTCAAATTAACATTATTAGAGGCTTTTCATTCTATTAAGCCTTCTTTTTTTTTTAACTGAAAAGTAGACCATCTCAACTTTCTGTTCTGCTGAGATATTCCTGTGTTCACAGAAATGATTGCATCAGTAGCACTTTAGGCGGCAGCAGGAAGCCAGATTTGGAAGCAGCAAGCCATGAAGTCCTGAAAAGTGAAATACTCGGCTCTTTTATAGATGCCCTTTCCAGCCCCACTGTCCTAATGCACAGACCCATCCAAACAAACACACCAGAATAGAAAAAGCTGTAAGTGGGTTACTCATCCAGTTCCCTTCTCAAGGCCAGTCAGCTCCATGTTCTGGATTTCAAAGCAGTTTATTTTCCACGGGGCACACTTATCCCTACAGCAACAAAACAAAACAAAAGTGCAGACAGCAAACAGACCAATACACCACAACCTGTAGCCTTGCCTTAGACCTCGGGAGCACAACCAAGGCTCTGTGCGTCCCTCTTGACACCAGATAAATCCCCTACATCCTGCTCCAGGAGCTTTTAACCCTCTTTGTGGAGCCAGTCTCATTCACTCATCCTCACGTAGAGCTGACGCCGAGCACTCCGGCCAGGCAACCCATGAACTACTGCCAACCTGCAGTGCGGTTTCAGCCCTGAAGGCTGTGTCTCCTTACACAAACCTTGCTTCCCTATGGCTTAACCCTGAGACTCCATAGCAGGATTTTTATCTGCCCTGGGAAGAGTGTATATCTACCCTGTGAATGGATACTTGAAATTCCAGTTTCAGGTTTGTTCTATGTTTTCAAGGAGATTTTGTCATTCTTCCCTAATCTCCAGCCTCCTGCTTCCTCCATATTGATTTCCCATTCCTCTTCCTCATCTCTTCTTTCTACTTTTTGCTCTGCTTTGGGCCTCTTCTAACCTTTTTCTCTCCCTCCAAAGTCTGTCAAATCCCATTCCCTTTGTGAGCGCAGATTCTCAAGTGTCCACTGCAGGCATGTCTGTGAACATGGAAAGATGTTAATATTTGGTGAGTGAATGTGGCAGTATCTGGTTTAGGTCCATAGAAACGCTGAATGTGTTTAGAGGTTTGCACAAAGTTGAGTCCTTGCCCAATTAGGAAATGCTTTGCTTCCTTTCCTCACAGTTCTGATTTTGAATGCTTGCTGTACATTCCCACTGTGTTCAGGTTCTCCTCTCCCATCCCACCACTGCTCTTCCTTTCTCTCCATACTCTGTTCTCATCTATACTGTCCCCTTTTCCTGTTCCTATACTCCCTTCTCATCTTCTCCTTCCTTCTCCTCCTGAAGAGAAAATGTTCTTCTTCTTTTACCCATTAAAAACATTTTGCATAACTTTTTGGCTTCTCCCAACCCAGATCTCTCCCTGAAAACATCTCCATGCAGACTCTTAGCACCTTCCAGCTTGAACAGCTTAGACACATCATTAATGTCCTCCAAAACCTTTTGGAAAAGAATGACTGTCTCAACCTGTTCAGCCTCAACAAGAGGAGGCGGAGGGGGGACCTGGTGGCTGCCTACAAACTCATCAGGGGAGATCAACAGCACATAGGTAGAGCCCTTTTCTCGCCAGCACCACCTGGGGTGATGGGTAACAATGGTAATAAGCTGATGGAGAATAGGTTTAGGTTAGAGATCAGAAGGCAATATTTTACAGTTAGGGTGGCCAAAATCTGGAACCAACTTCCCAGGGAAGTGGTCCTTGCCCCTACCTTGGGCAAATTCAAGAGGAGGTTGGATGATCACTTGTCTGGGGTCTTGTGAACCCAGCATTCATTCCTGCCTGTGGCAGGGGGTCAGGCTAGATGATCTGTTCAGGTCCCTCCTGACTATACTATAAAGGTAGCCACAGGGAACAAACCTGTCCTAACTTACAGGAAGCCTCCCAACCTCAAACAGCATCTCTCAAACAAGCTACGTAACTCCCGGTCTCACCAAAACACCAGGCCTTGCAATGCTTTCCATGTCCTAAAATCAATACAGACCACATGATCACTGGACCGAATAATATAGATGATCACATCAGAGATTCATTCACTTGCAACTCTACCCACTTCATATACACCATCACGTGCTTACAGTGCACCTCTGCTGTCTACGTTGGACTGATGGGGCGATCCCTATGTGGAAGAATGAATGAACACTGATCTGACATTGGCTGTAGAAAGGTGCACGCACAGGCCTGTGGCAGAACGTTTTACCCTCCCTAGACAATCCATTGCTTACCTCAGGGATGCTGTTCTCAAAAATCTTTAAAAGCCAATTTTAATGGGAAATCAGACTGAAAAGAGACGGAAGAGGCAGGATCTAAAATAAGGGAGGCAGGCTGGGGGAAAGCTAGGGGGAAACAAAATCATTTAACTCTTCCAGGCTGAACAACTTCCATGTTTCCTCTTGGCTGGCCCTGGCCTCCTCCTTCCCCTTCCCAAGAGTGCAGTTGTCCTGAGAGTTTTTTTATCTTAGTGTATGTCTGCGATACACCTGTATACTTGTAGCTGAGGAGGAAAAATAGGGACCACATAACATTTGGTATCTCTGACTGCTTACAGATGTAAAAAACCCCCCCAAATCCCCAAAACCCAGTGCTTTACTTTAAACTCCATATGCCCCACATCAAAAGCAGCTCATGCCCACAAGAGGCATTACGTTAGTTGGACCCGGCCCACACACATCTGTATAAACCGGGCACTTTAGCGGGGCTTTTTTGGCACTTTTATCTAATAGCTGATTAAATCAGCCAAAAGGCCCTGCTGAAGCACCTGATCTATACAGATGCTGCAGAGCCGGGTCAAACTAATGCACTGCTGCTTCTGGTAAAGCGTGTTTTTTGGTTTTTCTCACATTTGGCAGCAGCCTCCAAACTCCATACACTGTATCTCAATAGTTCCTCCTTTCCAGGGGACTGTACCCTAATCCTCATTAGCAATACAAGAGTGCCTGCTGCATAGTGTTGGGTTGGGGGAGATTGGCTTCTTCAAGGCTGAAAATAAAGGAGCAAGCTTCTTCTAAAATTAAAGCCTGTGTGTGGCAGCAGTTCTCAACCGGGTCTCACGAAAACCTGCCGGGGTGCCATGGTGCTGGCATTACTAACTGCCACTGGAAGGTGTAATTTCCCCACCCACCTCTGTATTTTAGGAGGCACGTCAGAGCTGAACTGAGAAGTAGTGGGTGCAGAAAGGTGCCTGCCTGCCTACCTGACATTGTTCAGGCAGTTGTAATGTTTCTGCTGCCACTATTCACAGTTCGACTCTGGCATATCTCTGAACATGGAAACTTGCAAAGCAGTTTTCGCCTGTAGAGGCAGCCTGGAGAGAAGTGCCACTGCCACCAGGTAGAACTGCCCCACGTGCTTCCATTTTTGGATGTCACAGTGGAGCCAAACCAGAGCATAATGCAGGCAGCATGTTTTCCTGCCATGACCATTTCTCATTTTGGTTCCACCATGCCTCCTGAAAACAGAGAGGAGTGGGACAGTTTCATCTGCTCCATATGCCTCTGTTCCCAGGAAACTCCATGCAGGGTTGGACCAGGAAGGGCTGTGGCAAGAGCATGCATTCAGTGCCATGCTGCTTCCTGATTTGGCTCTGAAGGAGGCATGTAATATCAAGGGTGAATCCAGAGGAGGTGCAATGTAATATCAAGGGTGAATCCAGAGGAGGTGCAATGTAATATCAGGGCTGAATCCAGAGGAGGTGCAATGACATGACTACGCTCCCTTTTGGACCGATGCACCCCCCAGGAGCCTCCAAGGACTTCTTAAAGTCCCCAAAACAGAAGAAGAATCCCCGCTTCCCTTCCTTTGTGTCCAGTAAATGCATAGTCTTACATGACAAACAATGCTTTCTTACTGAGGAAGAAATGAGTAGAAATAGCTCCTGCCCAGTTTGAACCGAAGCAAGTGCAGAAACTTCCTTTTTCCTTTGTCAATTATTTGTTTCAACTTTTCTAATAATTTGCAATAGAAGCCCACAAACAAAAAGGGGAGAAAGCCATAGGGGATTTTTTTCCCCCTGCTCCATGCATTTAAGTCTGCTTTCCAGTGTCCAGCATGATACAGAGACTGATGTGGATTCCAGAGGTAGACTTGTGTTTTTAGCCGCTAAAAAATAACTCTCCATTGTTAGAAAGTTCTGTCTGATAGCATTTCTTGGGGGCTTTGGGCATCCAACAGACCCTATGAATACATGTATGAATCTCATCCCATGCATTCAAAAGCTTTTTATTTTCTCAGAATTTGACCAGGAACAACTCCATCAGTACCTTGTTGGTTTTTTCTTTCCTTTTCTTTTTCTTCATAATAAATAATAAAAGGAAGCCAACACTCTAGTTTCAGACTATATGCACATCTATATGTGTAAAGAACTATCTGCTTCTAATTTATACTTTGTTCATGAACATCAGGGTGCAGAGTCTTTCAGTTTTATTGGTATTGTATACAATAAGTTATTAAATTCCATCTCTGTAATACACCTGCAGTAAAATAACAAAACATTACTGCACTTAAGGAACATGTGTGTGTGTTACAACGTTCCACCCCCACTCCAAACAGCTGCTTACAGATTTCAAGATCCATTGTATATATTCCCTAGAGCCCACCTCTAATAATCGAGACACATCTGCCATTGCAGTATTATAGGCGTATGTAGTTTTATTGAAAACTATACCTGTATATAAAAAAATTAAATAACTCCTACCTCAATTAAATTGGCAAGCTACCTTTTCTGAAGATCATATTGCAGACCTCTTGAGACATAGTGAGTTCATTTTATTTTTCTATTACAAATCACTTAGTATGTTTTTTGCTTAGTCAAATAACTAGATTCCCTCACACTTTGATGGCAGGCTTTCTTTATCCATTATCATTTCTCCTTCCTTCTACATAAAAGACACAAGAGCTATATTAAGGAATAAAGGCTCATATGATGTCTGCTCCTAATCCATTTCTGTGACTAGATACAGATGTTTGAATAATAGCCTTAACATTTTTGCAGTTTTATTTATTCATTTTTTAATACATTGCTCCCCCACACTCGTGCATAGTCATTGTGTCCCTGAAGTCAATAGCAAAGTTTGATTTGATTTAAGAGGGCCAGAGTAATGGTTGTGGTAATTTTATACCTCAGGTAGAGTTGCCATTTGTCCATGTTTTTGCTGGATTATTTTACTGTGGAAGGTGGAGGCATGACTGCAGTTCCTGAAATCAGTTCTTTTGCCAATGAGACGACATCCTCTGAGAACGAACCCATAATGTAATCATGCTTTTGATAGATGTTGTGACACTCAGCTAATGACATAAGAAAGAAAATGTTCACATCCGACAGATTTATTAAAGGCAGAGACTTCAGTTTAGGTGGCTTGTTCAGTAGGAGTCTTCCTGCATCAAGGCTGGGAAAAAGGTATCGGAGACTACAGTATTTTGGAGAAATGCTGTCATCTAACATAGAAATTTAGTTCTAAGAGGAGACCCTCAAATTTTAGAAGTGCAGCTCTGTGTTAAATCAACACCTTTTTTTTTTTTAACTTAATATTCCCTGGGTACGCTTAAAAAACAAATATCCTGGCCATCAAATAACACTTCTATTTCAGTGAGATATAACATCGAAATTAAATTTGTGCCTACTGCTATGCCACGTAAGATTATGATTTTATTATGCTTCACATAGGAAGGTCAAACCTTGTCAGTAATTGTGTGGGAACCTTCCAAAGAAAATCTATTGTGCATTAGGAGCGAGTTATGTCAACTATCTTAGTCAGAATTGACTACTTCCTGTCCAGTGTGCAAGCCTGGTATCAGAAGATGCTCTTTTGGATAAAATGTATAATCAAGGCCATAACTATTTCTGCTCCTTAAAGTTCATCTGGCTTTTTAAATTACATTTTTCTGGAGTAGAAGTTTAAAATCTGATAAATTGGCAAAACCCAAAATGGATCTTCGCAACAATGACTCATACTCATACTATCTAGGTTGTTTGGCTTTCTTTGTGCAAATAATGGCTCTGATCAGCCAGCCTTTGGCACTGTGCCATCAAAAAAAATTCAGTCTACTCCATACCCTTTTCTGTATTCATAGGTTGCATGCTACCCAATTCTCTCTTTCTTTGTTTCCCTGAACAAGCCCTAAGAATTTTGTTCTGTCCAATGATATCAACCAGCAAATACTCTGTGTATATCAAGTACCCACTTCAGATTACTTGCAACAAATTAGTTTGAATTGGCAATTTTACAGAAGTATAGGGAACTGGAAAAAAGAATGTGCAAATGTGCGTGTGTGAATGTGCATGTATGTGCACACACATGCAAATATAGTAGTCTTGGATAATATAAAATCAATAAGCCAGTTCTAAAGTTAGCTACATTTTAATTAAACATTTCTTGGACTTACAGCAGAGCATTACTTGGCTAGTCTCTGACTCTCCTTTGGGAAAATAGTCCTGTAGTAAGGTTTCAAAATTAGGTGTCTTCTCGGGGATCTTCCTTCTGTAGCTTCCCACCCACCACCACCACCACCAGCTTTCAATTACAAGTTTTCTTTTACAAGTGGAAGGATTTGACTTCATATGAGATAGCTGTTCCCCTTGTGTCGTGCCTTCGACTGTAAACTCTCTCAGGCATGGACTGTCTTATTCTACATGGATATATAATGCTTATTACACATGCCACAGTTCCAGATGCCGATTGTGGCCTCTGATGTCACCTGCTTACAAGTAGTAAATCTTTAACATTATACAAGGTTGGGTTTTTTTAATAGCAATTTCTACAAAAGAATTTAATATTTTCTGAAAGAATATCAGTTGCTCTTAATTTCTACCAACCTTAGTTGTCGTCATCTCAGTGTTTGGCACCTACTGGCATGATGCCCACTTCCAACAGACCGTTTCTCTCTCCCACATAGAAGTTATACGGTTCTACCACCCTAAACTGACATGTGCCTTACCTTCTGCTTTGCAGGGAGGATGAAACTATATAGCATCTTTAATCATAATTAACATGCAAATGGAGTTAGGACCTTCAAATGGAGCATAACACAAGGTGGAGAAATAAGATCTCTAAGAAGCTTATTTATAAACGCTAATTATTAAAGTGATCAATATTCAGTCAATATTTTACAACAGGTAAACTAGAGACAGGTTTTTTATTTTCAGTAACTGATATTATTTTCTTGGTATAGGTTATAGAAATTCTTTATTGCATTCATTGGATGAGATATTTTTCTTTCTTTCTCACCTTAAAGCTGTTGTAAAATATTTTGCCATAGTTACCAAATCCACTCTCAATAATGGTTGCATTGCAGTGGTAAAGTGTAAATGAACTCTTTACATACATACAATCAAAGTTTCAAAAGCTGGCCTCCTCTTTTTGCCCATACTTTGTGCATACTAATAATTGCATCCTCTCATATTCAAAGGCATACTTAGGTAATTTAGTACATGACCACATCCCACAAGCCAGATGACTGAACATGGAAATGACCTAAATTAAGACAACAAAAAATTACAAGTACAAAATTGCTCATGGAATCATTTTCATCTGCAAAAATGCTGACTCCATAAAGAAAACCCACTTACGGATGTGCTAAAAATCAGGCCCAGGATCTGTAATTTTAAAAAGAGTTTTGATGCTTTCAAAATTTAATTAATAGCCAGTTTTTTCCAACAAATAATAACTGAGGTTCCATGTCTACCACTTCAGGTATCCCTGGTTATTTCATCTAAGCATGTACAGTGATTGTATGAAAGCCATATGCAAACGCAAGAACACTTAAAGCCTGTTTTACTGAAACAGAAGTAATGTATGCCTGGATACTCTTGATACTATATTTAATTTTTAAAAAAAATCTTTGGGCTGTTTAACTTCCTCCAGGATGCTGGATAGGGAAAAACTATAGGTGGCTTTACATCTTATCGGAAGTGGTGTGCTTCTACAGTGCAACCCTAGCTTTTGGGGACAGCAATAGTGAATCAGCTTTTAACATTTGTAGAACGGTCCTTACAGTCATATTCTGTTTGGCCCAAAGGGAAGTTTCCAAGTAGGTGAACCACATGAACCCTCCAGATATTTAGTTTTTGTTGTTATGTATTTGTCATTTACGTTATGAAAGTAGCAGTTATTTAGCAAGTAGAGTTCTCAGTGAAAATATGAGACTCAGCATCTGTGGATCTTTGCAACATTTGAATATAGTGACTTTTAAACTGCAGTATCACTGTCTACACAGACTAGCAGAGGGGAAGAAGGAGGAAAACATAACTAACCAACCAGGTCTGGAGGCACAATTTTTCTTTGGGCTTCTCACTGCGCGGAGGGAGCAGGATGCTTGCACCCTCCTTTTGGAAGCACAAACTATTCCCCTTTTAGAGGTTCGCTCATTCTGCACCACTGAACAATATCTAATCAGCCTTGTAAAATTAAATCCAAAACAATAAACTTTAAAAGACATGAGTGAGTTAGGTTCACTTCCCTGCTTCCTGTTTGCTTGGCATTTGTTGTTCTCTTTTTTATATTATTCAGGAGTTTTTTAAATGGCTTGTGTTTTGCAGTGTATCATTTTCTGCTCCACACTAGTTTATTTGATTGGTTAGACTATGTAGACGTTGTTCCCACTGTTTCCATTGACTCTTCTAGTATGAAGTGTCAAATAATACTTCTACATAACTTAATTAACTAATTTTATGTAAATTAATTAATGTAAATACTGTGAATATACTTTTCATTATTCACCAGGGCTTAGAGATGGCCAAACACTCTTTAGTGCTAGTGAAAGATGACACAAAGACCAGTCTGGAGGCTTGACATTTATTCATAAAACAGTAACCCTTATGCAGTGTCATGAGGAACTTCTCCACACCTGTTTTGCCAGTGGGCATCAGCCATGGACTGGATTGGCCGTAAGGAATAGTTATCCATTTCCATTATGTGTATTCAGACTTTGACTGTGCTGTTGAAACTAGCAAGCCAGTTGTGATGATGGTTTCTGTGGTCTGGACATGAGTGCTGAACAGAAGCCGCCAAACAATAAACCATGACCAGCCAGTCATCAGTAAGAAAATGTTTTTGGTTACTACCAAACTGGGCTGTATTGCTGTTTACTCAGCAGAGGTTTTGTTATAGGAATAAATCAACCTCCAAGTACCTCTTTTGTCCTCTTCTCCATGTCAGCCTATGTACTGTGCTGGTCCCTATGCATGCATCTGCCAGTTTACCAGTCATGATACGTTTCACATTCAGAGCCTTTCCTCAGGCCTATTTCTTTCTATGACTATTCCAGAAATAAGTGCACAAAACAAGCATAGACCCTCTAACACAGGCATGACTTCTAGGCCTGTGGGAAGCAGCTAGTGTTGGCTTTGGATTCAGATTTGGCTGATTTGGGGGACAGTGATTCGATTCGGTGATTTGAATCACTGTCCTGATTTGATTTGGCCAGATCTGATTCGGAGATTTAGCTGCTCCCAAATCTCCAAATCAGCCAGGCCAGGCCCATCCCCTGCCCCTCTCCCAGCCCCGGTAATGGCTCCCCCCCCCCGGCCTGCCCCAGCTCCTTGCACTTGTTAAAAAAAAAAACACCCCAGTGCTCACTGTGTGCTCCCAGGTGGGGGAGGGGGGCCAATCCCCACTGTCCCCCACTGCCCCATGCTACATGAGAGGCTCTGCCACGAGCCCCCTGACCCTTCTCACTCCCCCAGCACCCACATGGGTGTCTTGCCTGGGCCAGCTCCTGCCCTTTAAGAAAAAAAAAACCCCAAATCCACCCCAGATTTGCTGCTCCTGTTGGCAGGGGGTGATCTCCACTGCCCTCCGCTGCTCTGTGCCATGTGGGGGGTTCTGCATGAGCCCCCAAAGCCCCGAGGCTGCACCAGGAGCAGTGAGTCCTGGGGCTTTTCCTGGTTTTTTTTTTCTTGAAGAGCTGGATCTGGCCCAGGCGCGGCACCCATGGGGGAGCTGGGGGAATGCGGGGGGGGGGCAGTGGGGGGCAGCAGGGATCACCCCCTGCCTGGCAGCACCCAGTGAACACTGGGGCTTTTTTTTAAAGTATCAGGAGCTGGGGCAGGCAGGGCAGCCATGGGCAGACTGGGGGAGTGAGCGGGGGTCGGGGAAAGCTGGGGGAGCAGGGAGGGTTGTGGGGGGCAGGCAGTTGTTCCCCCATGGTCCCCTTCCCCCTCTTCCAGACCCTAGTACTTACCAGCTCAGAGTCGGCTGCAGCTCCCTGCTGCAGCCACCAGGAACTGCCTGAATCATCAAAGCTCTCTGGCTTTGAGCAGGGGGTTGGACTAGATGACCTCCTGAGGTCCCTTCCAACTACAACTTTCTATGGGTCTATGAACCTTTTCTGAAGATTTGGAGAGCTATGAATCAATTCGGACCTTAAAATTGCTCCCCTGATTCGATTTGGATTCGGAGATTCGGCCACTGAATCGGGCCAAATCTCCTCCGAATTAAATCACTGCCTGAAGCTTTGTGCAGCCCTAATGACTTCTATCTTTTAGATCTTGTTTAGTCCAGGCAGTACTTGAAGTAAGATTGTTTTCCCTGTTGCTTTGAACAGTGCCTAACACATTGTGGGTGCTTGACAAATCACAAGACAGAAACCACCTGGTCTTTGTGTTTGCAGTAGATGAGGTGCATGTCTCCCAGACATTCAATTCCTGCCACGGTATGCTTAGCAAAAATGGAGGAGTTAATATTTTTATTTTGTTTGAAGTTAATGACAGAATGTAGCCATCTGTTTGCATTTTATAGGTCCTTCTCTCTTTCTCTCTTTTTTTAAAATATTTTCTTTCTTTGAAAGGAGAGCTCGTTTGACTATAAAGAGAGTCTGTTTATTTTAATAATAAAATAGAGCTAGGCATTACTGTGATTCAGGTAGAATTGTGGATAGTTTCCATATCCTTGCCTTCAAAACTATCTTGGGAACTAATATCCATATAATGTCTAATAAAATTGAATGTATTTCTTGATTATAATACACATGGGTATTTCTACCTTTTTTACATACTGCCATAACATATGGGGTTAGCTTTACAATGCATGTGTTACATAACAAGACACAGTGACAAAACCTGGATGCAAGGTGTACATACTATAAATGCACCAAGCTGAGCAATTCATCCTACACAGAGGAAAACTAGACAAGTAAAAGGTTTGTATGTGTTTAAGGAATTTAAGACAGGTAAAAGCTTTCATACTGACATTCCTGGATACTGTAGTCCTCCATCTAGAGAACAGATAGAATAGGTAGAGATACTGTACACTGCTTCATAGTTCCTTATTATGTCTTTCCATGACCTGGAAAGGTACTTCAATGACTAAATAACCATTGGCATGTATTGGAAAAAAAAGGATCCTAAATAAGATTTGACCTTCCAAGTCCTGAATATCTCACTGCTTTCTTTGACACATAACACTTTAGGAATGTAGGACAGAAGAAGGCACATCCTTTCCATTAACTTCAGTCCCTTCTTACCTCCCTTTTCTTGCTCAAATCCCTGTTAGAATAGTAGTAACTGGAAGTTGTTGCAATCTAAAATACTTTTTATTGACTTTAAACTTATTCTTAGTCTAACCATCTGGAAGATCTGAACAAAGTTATCTGTACACCCAATCTCAGCAAAGTTTTATAGCTGAATGGTCAAAAAGACTGAACTATCTTCTCCCATTTACTGTAGTTTTCTCCAGGTCATACTTGCAATCATTTGGAAATTTTCAGCGTTGCTTTTCATATTTTTTTGGTAAGAAAATAGAATCAATGCTTTCTTTTAGACCTGTCCTCAGTATACAGCACACATCTGTAGAGATCCTAGAAAAGTATAAAATTACATTTAAAAGTACTATTCCTACACTGGGCAACTTGCCATTTATCCTATGCTTCCATTAATCTGTTTTCCTCCAGTGGGAATGACAGGGAGGCCTATGTGCACTTGCTTCTAGGGTCTGTAGTCACCACAGAGTTTGAATTGGATACTAAAATCTTTAGGATGGTATCTTTCAACATTTTGAATCTTATTTAAGATCCCTGAACTTTACAACTTTTGCCTTGTGTCTTCTACCATCCCTCTGCTCTGCTTTGATCATCTCTGACTTTTTGCTCCTTGCTTTTTCACTCAGTCATTTTTGAGACATAATAGAACCTTTATAAAAGCCTAAATAAAACAAGAATTGCCCCATCCTGCCCTTCCCCCTTCCCCTCTCCACATACATGCACCAGCTTTCCTAATTTTGCCTCCAGTTACTTTATTTGCTTGGCAAATTAACAAGGCATGTTTGGTTTTCCCATTACTCCTTTCAGCAGAACAAAGCCCATATTTTATGACAGCTTTGGACCCAACTATTCATTTTAAATGATACTGCTATTCTTTCAGAACAAATGTTTTACTCCATGTGTACTTTTCTGGGCAACAGTATGGCAGGATTGTCACCACTGTCTTTGTGCATCGTTGAATCTGCATGTAGTGGTAGTGGGTTTTGACGCTCGAAGTTGAGTAAAGATGTGGGACTCAGAGTAGTTAGTCTATTCTTGACTCCTCTGACTGAAGGTTTGTCTACATACAGTCTTGCACTGACTTAGTTAATTTAGTGCACACCTAACTTGTATAGAAGATAGATGCATTAAACTTAAAGTTAAACCTTTGGAAGTCTAGTTATATGTATTTGATCTTCCCACAGTTACTTAACCTCTCTGCCTCAGTTTCCTTATTTGTACAAAGATAATATATGCCTGCATACAAATGAAATCTGCAAAGTGTGAAGCGCTATTATCTGTGTTCTTATGTGCGAGAGTGATTAGGCCCATTGCATTTGTAATATCCCA
Source organism: Crocodylus siamensis (assembly GCF_052110815.1). Classification (NCBI taxonomy): domain Eukaryota; kingdom Metazoa; phylum Chordata; order Crocodylia; family Crocodylidae; genus Crocodylus; species Crocodylus siamensis. The sequence continues at coordinate 18,024,340 of NC_143397.1, read as the reverse complement.
CTAAATACCAAATACATCACATTTACTCCGTTTTGTAAGTGAAGGAAAATAGTGTGGTAACCCAGATACTTCTGTTTCTTACTGTGTGTAAATCCTTTTTTTTAATGGTGGACACTATAATAATTTTTTGATATAGCAAGAGAGATACACGAACTGATAAGGACAAGGAGACAGAATATGTCACAAAAGCTTAACGGATGTATTCTCACTTTTTTTCCTCAGTTTGTTGAATTCTTTAATTTTTGTTATTAGAACTATCTGGCACAAATGAAGATGCCACCTGGTGATCTTGATGCACCAGGTGATAAAACTTCACCTCCCTCTCTCTTTAGAATTGGAATCCACACCTGCTGCTCATGCAATATAGTCATCTTGTACACAACAATGAGAGTTGCAAACAAAATCTTTAGCTTTTAATGGGAAGCACACAGCATACATGTTTAATTTGAGTTGTCCTACAGGATAAATACTGACACTCAAAAACCTCAAGCCTGAATTGATTTGATCTTTGCAGCTTAGTCTAACCTATGTAGATTGAACTGAGAAGCAAGTGAACAGACATTCACTTTTGATTCCCGAAATGCAGCCACATGCCTGCGGTGGCTCAGGGCAGAAGCTGGAGGGCACTAGAGCGAGCCCTCCCTTCCCTTCTGCAGTGGCCAAAAGGCTGGAGAGAAGCTGAGCTGGGTGAGGGGAGGTGTGGCCAGGCCCTGGTGGGCCTAAATATGATTGGGGATGGATTAAAACCCCCACCCTGGCCTGCAGGGACTCCAGCTGGGGTGTGCCTCAATGAGGAGGGGGGATTGCCAGGCTTTTTTTTGGGGGGGGGGGAGGGGAGCATGGCCAGACCCCAGCACTTGGCTGGCACCAAAGGGTCAAGCAGTGAGAGTGGGGACATGGCCAGACCTCAGACCTGGGCCTGAGCCAAAGGCAGGGAGAGAATGGTGAATCACAGAGAAGCGGGGCTGGCAGGGACCTCCAGAGGTCCTCTAGTGTGTAGTCCAGCCCCTGCCTGAGCCCTGGCCAGACCCTCCCGTAGAAGCACAATCTAAAGAGTGGAGGATTTGCTCCGAGCACCTACAACTGAGAATGCTGCAGGAAGCCCTTGGTGTCTTTCTCCCCCAGCAGCACAGAGCCCCTCCAGTGGGTGTTCTTGGTTGTAGGTGCTGCAAGTAAACCTTCTGCTCTTTAGATTGTGCTTCTATGGCAGGATCTGGCCAGGGGCTGAACTAGACACTAGAGGATCTCTGGAGGTCCCTACCAGCTTCACTGTGATTCCCCGTCTCCTTCCCCCAATTTGCTTCAGGCCTGGGGTTGGCGTCTGGCCGTGCTGCTGCTGTGCATTGCTCAAGTGGCAAGTGGGGTTAGGGGTAAGCCAGACAGACCCCAGCTGGAGTCCCACGCTGATGGGAGATGGGAGACAGGATTAACCCCCCACCCCTTCCCCTCAGGCTACCAGTGTCTGGCCATGCCTCCCCCTCCTGCTGCTCGAGCAGTGAGGGGGGACATTCTGCAACAGGGTTTCCCACTCCCTTCTTAGCCAGCTGGAGCAGTGATAGTGCCCTGACTAGGGGAAGAGACTGGTGGGGCCAACCCTGCTCTGCAGGAGCAGCCAGCACAACCCAGCTCAGTCCAGGACTGCAAAGCATCCTGGGATACTGGGGGAACTGTGAGTTAACTTAAAATGGGAAGGGATCTGGGACAGCAGTTCCGTAAACTAGTTTAACCTAAATCAGTTAAGTCTGATACTATATTCAACCAGTTGTATCTTAAATCATTTTTAGCCATTTTGAAAGTTGTTTATTTGCACAAAATTTCTATTGTTACAATGTTTAAACTGGTTTCTGATCACATAAACTGCTTTGTGTGTAACTTCTTCCCTAGCCACAATGGTAAACTAACAGGATCATTCACAGGAAGGGTAGGTAGAACTGGTTGGCCTGCCATCCTCTAGGTTGACTCTCATAAACATTGCCTTGCTATGTTTTCTACTTGTGTCAGCATTTTAAAAAGCTGCTATTTTTTGCAGATTTTTCTTATCAGCTGAATATGCTGAAATGGTAGAGGGGGAAGTGGATGGAGGGTTGACTATAATTTTTTATCCTGTCTTAGAACCCAAGGTGTCTTAAATTTACAGGTGTTGGAGTGTACTTGAAATGAGGATTGCTCAGGGTTTTCTTTGACTTCAGTTATGTGTTGCAAAGTTGTTTCAGCTATGTTTCCATTAAAAGGCTTTTGGAATATATTAGATTTTGATTGTATGAAAAAAAGATTAATATTAGAAGAGAGGAATTCTAGTGCTGATAAATGGATAGTTTCCGCTCCTTTAAGATCTGCAACTGACTTAATATTTCACTTACATCAATATTTAAATTGCATAAGCAGAAATATTCTGTAAAATTATAAATAAACATGGATTTTTATAACAATGAGAAGAGCAAACACATACCCTGTGTTGTTGTGAAACCTGAATTACTTTAACATTTATTAGTTGAATCACCCCTTCCCTCCCAGCAAAAAGCTGTAACAATATATAGCAAAATATTTGTATTTTCTGTAGTTGAATTCCACTTGCAGGTATGCATCAGAATAGCAGAGAAACTTACTCTTCGTACAAATCTACATAAACTTTCTCTTTGCTGTCTGATGATGTGGTATAATCTGTTTCCCACCTCCTGTATTGCCATCCATTATCTGGCTTCATACATAATCATCAGGAAAGAGGCCATCACTGAGTACTGTCCATTCAGATGCTGGTGGAGAGAACCCAGCAGTTCCTTTGTATATGGAAGGGATATACAGGCTCTGAAAGGTCAAAAAATATGGTAACAATAATGTTGCTCTAACTTTGCAGGTGAAAGGGGAAGCTTTTTATCATAAATGTGATTCAGATTCCACTTTATTGTTTCCCCTTTCCAAATGCTATATATATATAGAGAGAGAGAAAGCACACACTTACGTGTGTGTGTGTGTGTGTGTGTGTGTATTATTAGGGGGTGTGCGAAGTGGGCCATATTTGATTCGGATTTGGATTCAGCTTGATTCAGGGGACAGTGATTTGATTCGCTCATTCAGATCCCTGTCCCAATTTGATTTGGCCGAATCTGAACATTCGGTTCTGATTTGGAGAATCAGTGATTTGGCCACTTACACAGCTTTATGTGTTTTTTCTACATACCTCAAGGTACCAGGTGTGGCTCATGAATACTGAGATGGTGGGTGGATGAAATGTCCCACAGGAGTGCCTAGGGCCCCCCCCGCATGCTTGGTGGCAGACCCCCCTGTGCCTCCCCTGGGTCAACGATCAGCGGCAGGGGGACCCCAGGTGCCCTCCCCAGACCCAGGAAGCACCAGTCACTGAGTGGGAGATAGGGAGGGGGGTCCCCAGCATGCTCACTAGCAGACCTAGAAGTGGACCGGAAGCATTTCCACTTCCAGTTTGCCGCAGAGCACGCTGGGGGCCCCCCATGCTCCTGTGAGACACTCCATCTGCCCCATCACTGCAGTTTTATCGGGCCACACCTGGTACCTTGAGGTATGTAGAAAAAGCATATAAAGCTGTGTCTGTGGCAGAATTGTCGAATCTCTCTGAATCGGATCAGAGGCTTGTGGGCTTAACTGCTCGACAGTTCAGTGGGTGGAAAACTCGCTATATCATAGCTTTTACTGTATACAGATATATATGTGCATGCTTTCGCTCTCTCTCTCTCTCTATATATATATTCCATTTGCATATATTCCATATATATATATATATGAATTTTAAAAGATAGTTGTTTAGTTTTTAAAAAATTACAATAGACAAATTATTTTCTGTTTTCATGTCCTTGTGTGACTAGGTATTTAGTAGGATTCACGGATTCATTGGAAGCTGACAGGGCCATGCTTCTGCTGTGGTCTCAAACTTGTGACTTCTGGGCTGTCAACCATGTACTTTTGTGCCCTCTCCTTTAACCCCCACCATAGACAGATGTGTTCACATTTATTACATGCTTGCGAATCTGACAGGATGGGTTGTAGGAAGAGATTTACCTGATTCATAATCTATGGATAACATTTTATACACATTTGCTTAAACAGCAGTGAGCAGTGGGATAATCAGAATGGGGCAACTGCTCCAGGAGGTGACTTCGCGGGTAGGGGGAGGGCTGTGGGCCAGGTGGAAGGATTGTGGCAACAATCCTAGCTGCTGCTGGCTGCCATGCACTCACAATTGTGATTGTACCAGCGGCAACTGGAAGTTGCTACTGACCGTCTGCCCCAGGCACCTGGCTACGCTGCTATGCTTCTGGCAATGCGTTAACAGAAACATCTACCTGGGCAGTTAAAAGTATATCACATGTTTTTAAGCAAGGAGTTTTCTTAGGCTTTTAGCTGTAACTTTTCCCTTTTCCCTAAAACAATTTCAGAAAAATGCTGTTTCTCATATACTTGAACTTCTTTAAGCCATTTCTGTATTCTGTTTTCAAAGGAGAAAAACAAATCTATCATTAAAAATGGGAATTCATCCACTAAACACCTTTTTAAGATTGAAGTGTGTCACGATATTTTACTCTATCTGAAATAACTTGACCCAGTAGTCTTATAGTAAGCTTTTTATAGTCAATGCTTACACAGAAAAGAATGATGTTAATTATCTTGTTAGGTTAAGAGGTCTTTTAAAACTTTTTCTATTTTAAGTTATGTAATAATTCACCAATGAGAAATATTTTAATATTGAACATACTCATTGAATTATAAACTGAAAGGCTGTTTAAAATGGGAAAGGAGGATAGACCAAGTAAGGAAGTATTGCCAACAATCCTTATATATTTCACTCAGGGGTGGAGGGAAGACACAAATGCTTTTTATTGCACAGCATGAATTTCCTCAGTTCATTAGTCCTCATTCTCCCCTTCTAATCTCCCCAACAAGTGACCACATTACTGATAACTACCAGATGATATAGGATTTGAGAATGTTTAGAAAATGGGAGGTACAGGAGTGTTTCAAACTCCAACGTTACACAGTAATGTAGCCATTACAATATGATGAAAAATAGTAAGACAGGAGGATGCATAATTCTTTTTGTAGCTATCGGGCAGTTCTAATTTACATACCAACATGCATGAGTTTTATTTGACATTACTCCACTTTACATTAAGTGGTAGTTTCCATGGTAACCTTCACATCATATGCCAATACTTAGACATAGTGAATTTTTTAAAATACAGAAACACTTAATTTTATCTGAACGTTTGTATGTTTTGCAGCAATGTACTGAGGAAGAGGCAGGGAAAGAGGAGGAAGTATCTGTAAGCAGACATATTTCCCTGCAATTTATTGCTGATTGCATACATTTTGCAGGGACACAGAAATGGGCCACTGTTTTCTTAATATTTTATTTAGTGTTGAGTAGAAGCAAGATGAATGTTTGGGGGGTTTTTTAAGCAAGGGAGAAGTTGTAGGCAACTAAACTATCTGATGATGTGGCAATTCTCTCTTCCAGCATCTCTGAGTTATTTAGTAAGAAGCCCTGCAGAGAGTTCTTAATTATATGCAGCTGAACAACAAACCGCATTAGACCCAGCTGTTGACCATGGACCAGATTCTGCCCTCATTACACCTATAGTCTCCACTGACTTCAGTGGGTTTACTGAGGTAGAGAATGACAGTAGTAGTTGGCCAGAATGGTCTATCTTGCTTTGGAAAAGGATTTTATTATTACTTCTCAGATAATATTTACATAAATCCAGGGTGGGTTCATACATTTGTATAAAAATGTGACTTTGTTATAAGCTTGCATCATTTTCCTGACTATATCTATTTAGCTGGTGTGGTTTTACTATACCTATACATAAAGGCAGCACTATCAAAGTTTGATTGATTCTCTTGATTTGAAGGGAAATCATTCTGGAAGAATCGTAGCCTTTCCAAAGGACTTTATACCCCTATTCACAAGGCAGCACACACATGTCCAGATCCTCTGTAAGAATTCTTCCAGGTTTGTTCTCCTGGTAGAAAAAATTACTCAGAGATGCCTGAACAAACATTCAAATACTAAGTGCCTGAAGAGCAGGGTATTTGCAATGCTCTTGCTGAATTGCAGGGGGTCCTTGTTAGCACATCTCAGCATACTCTGTAGACTTCTTCAGTCTGCCTGGTGACAATGGCAGCAGTGGGAAAAGCAGGTCTGATTGGCTGACCCAGATTGCCTGAATCCCTCTATCCCCCTGCTCTGTTGGAGCAGCAGAGTCCGGTGAGAGATGCGCTATCTTCTGGGCAGGGGGAAAAGCAAAGCATTGTGAGATGCCAGAGAATTGTGCTTTGGCTTCTCTCAGGAGAGAATGTGTGCAGTTGTTTGCTTTCTCAGAAGAAACTCTCCTGGGGGTGATTTAACCCTGGTTGTTCCTGGGTTATTTTTCTCCTGGGGTGGCCATTTTTGCTCTGGAAAAAAATCCTGAACATGTATACTTGTGGATTCTCATGGGAGAGAGCAACCCTTTGAGGAGGAAATTCATGTTTGTGCATGGCCTTAGTTTCATACAGCCACTTTATATCTCTATGATGCCACAAGGTGACTGGAGAATTAGCTCAAATTACTTCTTCTCTAGAAAACAAAGCGATTTGAACTGTGTCCTTTGGCTTCTCAGGTGAGAGGCAAGTCCTATTTCTTGAGGGGAAATGGGACATGCCAAAAGCAAAGCAATCTCTGGCAATCCCTGTAAATTGGAGTACCCATTGGTGACAACATCACTCAGGAGTAATTTAGAGTAGCCTTTATGGCTGAACTAAACCCTGAACAACAATAGTGGTGTAAACCTGTTTTGTGGACTAGGATCCAGTACTGTTTTCAAGGAGGGGAGAGTTTAGCTTTTGTGTCCCTCCAGCCTTTTCCGTGTCCTTTCTCTTTTCAGAACTTTTAGTTAAGTCTACAGGAGTGTTGTATACACTTAATTTTTTTTTGTCTTATATATATTAGAATCATTGGGCTCAAATATCAGTGTGTAAATTAAAACTTTGTTCTGAAAAGTTGAGAGCTGAAAGAATTTCCAGGTTCCTGTCACAACCACGTATTAGTTTGTATGTAACAAGTTGTAGAATTATTTGGAATCTAGGGGGAAAGGCTAGTGAGTAGGATTACTAATGATTGGAAAGAAAGGAGATATCTAGAATCAGCAGTCATCATATGCTGGTATAAAAGTGTACACATCTATAAATATTTAAAGTTGATTTAAGGTTGATTTAGTAGAATCAAACAAAAGTAGTAAACCGCACCAGGAACCTGATGATATAATGCCTGATAAAATCTCTCCTTTTTTTCTTCTAAACCTTATGGTTGATTTCAGTAGGCAGCTGATCTTACTCTGACTTTAGTAAATGCAGCATTTTCAATGTGGAATATTCAAAAGTCATGAATTGTGCTTCAGGAATTCACAAGATTAGCTTAAATACCAAAAAAGTATTTAAGTATTAGATTTTAGGGGATTTGGTCTTCTTCCTTCTCTGTATTTAATCTTTGGGCTATGCTAGGTCACATCTTCCAGCTATTTGCCACTACCAAGACATCTAAGATTTTTGTGATTCCAGGACTCAGAACTTCAGAAGAACATGGGATGTTATGTGGCTAACAATAATATTATGAGAACTAGAGACACAATACATGGGAAGGCAGTGGATTAATAATGTAAAGATGTAGTTAACCTGTAGTGATTTAACAATGCAAAAAGTTATCTGACTCGATGAAGGAAGAGGTAAGTGGTTGTACAGAGAGAAGGTGAAATCTTTATCACACAAGCTCTTCCTTTCAGAATCATCCGTAAAAAATTGGTGTGTATCTTAAGCAGAGAATCTGATTTTTTTTCTTCACTAAAATAGAAGCAGGAAGGAGTATTAAGCACGAAGTTTGCTTGCTTCTGTCTGCCAGAACGGCTGCCACTTCTTTCTGGTTCATTAAGCAGAAGGGGAGTCCAGTGTTAACTGGTATAGTATCTGCCTGAAGGAATAACAGAGGTGAATCAGACAAAGTGAACTGCTGCATGCAGTCTGTAGTATCTTGATGAGGCTTGTGGTGTGGAAATGGCATTATACTATTTACAGGAACTTATGTAAAGAATTATTTAGAGTAAAGAAGTAACAGTCTTCCTACTCCCCTTGCAAACGTATGTGGCCTAGCCAGCCTTGTTACTTGGTGCCACACCAGCCACTCAGACAGTCTTGCGAGATGCCACACTTCATGGAGACTGTGGGTGCGTTGAGACAAGCGTGGATGTGCAGTATGCATCACTGCACACTCATCTGCAGCACTGCACATCTCACATACCCTTCATGCATGTGTTTCCTGCACTGTTAATTGGCAGCATGGGGTGCAGGGGGGTGGGGAGGTTGACAGCAGAAGATCCTGGTGTTAAAAAAGCCTGCGCCTTAAAAAAGTGGGGGTGCACATGGCAGCAGTGTGCACTGTCAGAAACAAGCCTGGCCAGCCGAAGCCATGGTCTGGCTGCCAGCCAGGCTACATGTTGTCAGACTGCCATTGCTGCAGCCCCCGGAGGCACTCAAGACCCCAGGTAAAGCTGCTAGAGCCAGCCTCCCATACCTCATCTGGGGTAACATGTTGCGCACCAGAGTATATATGCATGGGTGTTTCCCACAGGCAAGACGTCGTGGCACATATTGTGCCACTGCTGTTTGTTCCTGGGGAAAGGAACATTCCTGCTCATGGGGATACATCCTGTGTTTCCAGGAGGATTTATTCTATGCCACGCAGTGGGCCATGGCACTGGAAAAATCTTTTTTGTCTACTTTCTTTCTTTCAAAAACAAGGTACCTGACTTATTTGGGGGCATGCAGTATGTGAGAAAATACAACAATCCTTCTGAAGTAAAAAATATACATTATCAAAAAGTATTATGCTAGAAGGACCGTGTATTTCTCTACACTGAAAAGTGTAGAAAAATCAGGTTATTCAATTTAAATACAGCCTTGGATGAAACCTGCACTGTTGAACTTGAGGAGAAGAACACTGAGTTTGAGGATAATCAGGCTTATCTTATGAGAGCATCAGCATCTCTATCTTCAAAGCATAGTACTTGTGATAAAATTTAAAATTTTGCTTCATGTTGTCCAGAGCACCCAAGGGCCACAGCTGGGCTGGGTGAGGCAGGAATGGTGGGGGATGGAGGACTGGGCAGGGGTCAAGGGACTAGTGACAGAGCCCTCCACGTGGCATGGGGCAGTGGAGGGCGTCAGGGATCACCTTCCCCACCCAGCAGCACCTAGTGAGTGGGGTTTTTTTTCTAAATGTCCGGGAGCTGGGGTAGGCTGGGCAGCCATGTGGGGGCGGGAGAGCTGGGGGAGTGGGCAGCGGTTGGGGGGGTGCCAAAGAGGCTGGGGGATTGATTCAGAGAGCTTTTAATCAATTCAGACCTTTTAATTGGTCCCCTGATTTGATTCAGATTTGATGATTCAGTCACTGAATCAGGGCAAATCTCCTCCAAATCGAATCAGCACCCAAAGCTTCACACAGCCTTACTGTGCATCTGCACAGCATTGTGTGGGGTAGCATATAGCCACAAAGGAGTCAGAAGTCACTGTTTCTAGCACCAAATTAGTTGGAAAAGAGGTAGGTCCATGGTATTGTCCTCCCCATCCTCATTGGCTTGGAATATGGGGTTGCATACACAAATTTAAATGGTTTGGGAAAATTCTTACATGTCTGGTATAAAAACTTACCCAGAGTTACCTAAACAGACCTGTGAATACTGAGTCCTTGAAGAGAAGAGAGCTCGCAATGCCGATGCTATGCAGCCAGAGGGCCTCTCTGCACACATCTCAGTGGGCTCTGCTGGCTTCCTAAGTCTGGTTGCTGATAGATGGCAGCAGTACACAGGAAAGCCTTGTCTCCCTATAGCATTATGTGGTATTGTGCAGGGGACATTTTCTTCTCTCTGCTTGGCTGGAGCAGCAGTGTCCAGTGAGCAACACACCATCTCCCAGTGGGAAGGGAGCGGAGGAAGGGACAGAAGCAAAGGATGCTGGGATGCTGGTGGCCTGTGCTGTGGCTTCCCAGAAAAAAAACATATACAGATATTTGCTCTTCCAGGAGAAAGTCACGTTGTTATGATTTAACCCTGGTTGTTTCTTGGTTATTTTGCTCCTGGAGTGACCATTTTTACTCTGGGAGAAAAATCCTGAACATCTGTATACTCAGATTTCTCCAGGGAGAGCAGTGACTGTCCCCAGAGAAACTGAATGTCTGTTTATGGCCTGGTTCTGGTGCAATAGCATGGGCCACTTTAAAGTGTACAGAACCAACAGTGAAAGGTAAGAACAGGATAAAAGTGCAAGTGTGGTTAAAAAACATGGAATGGTCATTTTTATAATTACGAAGGCTTTTACAAAATACAGTCATTAAAACCTGAACATTTCAAAATGATGAAAAACACCCAAGCATTTTTTCTCACTATGAATTGGATGAAATCCTATCCTTTTCCTGATGCTTACAGAAAAATGATACCTGTCATTGTTTCAGGTTGATATGTATCTTGCAAAAGATGTGATGAACATATAGTAGTGGTCTGTGTACCTACACCCACTCTTACTTAGAATAATTAAGCAGGCTTGTTTATCTGTAAAAAATCAATTTTCCACAAAAAAAGGTTGTATGTTTCCCTAGCTGTATGATATGTGGATTGAGAACACAACACCGCTCTCCCTCCCTATCATCTTAAGAGTGGCAAGCTGGCAGCTGCTTGGAGGAGTTCACATACTATTTTGTTACCTGGAGATCCACAGGAATTGCTAAAAAAGGCTTTAGGGAGCTCAGGGTTGCACTGCAGCAAAACACTGAACTCCTGCCACTTCTCTACCCTTCCTCTGTTGCAATACCATGGTTCACAAAGGCTGCTCTGCTGCAGGACTAGCCACTTACTTGCTGTCTGGGCATACCCCATCTTGCTGTATGCCCCCAGAGAATTGTAAGATGCATTTGATCTACGTGTTATGCTATTTTGCCTAAAGAGCAAAAATGTGTTGAGTTCCTGATCCTATTTCCTCCATAAATGGTCAGACAACTGCATATTATTCTACACTGTGTATCAGCCCCTTAACATAAGTGGTTTGGAGGGCTTTATGTCTACTTATATGACAAGGAAGAATTATACTGAACCATCACCTTTCCCTTCCAAGCAGTTCCTTCTGGCATTTATTCCTGCACTCCGTGAAAAGGGAATATAGGCCAGTTACTATATAACTCATAGGCTTGTGATCATAGAATAGGATTGCAGCTGCATGAGCAAAAAAATCCTGTGACATGAATTCTACTCCCAGTCAGTTGGCAGTTGCTCGCAAAAAAAGCTTAGTCTGGTTTTAACTAAGAGTGGTTTTCTCCATGATGTCACGTTTGATAGCTAATGTCAATGTAAGGGGAATAATGAAAAAGAGACTACTCAGAGCATCCAGAAAAGATCCATTTTCCTGATATTTCCTCCTAACCTGTTTTGAGGATTTCGAGGTAATTTGGGGTATCTTTTTTCAGACTATAGTATTGAAGGTCATTTATCTTTTCATCAAAATCAACTATATATAAATACAAGGCAACACTTATCCTATTCTAATCTCACTCATTTGTAAGTAATGGTAAATATAATAGTTAAAAAAATTATTTCCCACCTATTGGGTTTAAAAATGACTAAAATGAAGCAATTATTCAGTTTCAACGTAATTTTAGTTTGAAAACCAAAGTTTCATATGAATGAAGCGGTACAGTTTTTTAAATACCATTCAGATTTTAATTTGCTCTAATAAATACGACCCCCACCACTCTTTTTTAAAATTCTGCTTTAACTTATGGTTTCATTTTCTGGTTGTGTAGACAGGACTCAGGAACTGGTGAATTATTTTACAAATTATTAGAAACACAGACCAGATTCTGTTTAACTGGGGAAAAAATGACAAAGAATCGTACAGAGCGTCTGGATCTGGCAATGAGTCTTGCTGTGTTGAGCTTGCTTTTCTTCTGTGATTTTTTTAAACCCAAACTTTGAATTCCAGCTGGCAAATTCAGTATATTACATGCTTTGTTTTTGATAACACAATGTACACTATAAACTGTATAGTCCTGCGGCAGTGGGAGAATTTGGAAAGATTATTCTAAATTGCAAAAATATGTCTAAGATTTATACAGGTTAGCTCAGAGATATGCAACATGTTTCTTTTGTTTCCTGAGTAGTACACTGGTTAGATTCAAAGATAACCTCAGAACATTAGTTTATACAAATATAGAAAAACATGCAAACATTAAACACTTGTTTAAAGACAGGAGAGGACTTTGACAAATGTAACATCTATCTTTCAAACCTATCATTTCTTAATGGTGAAATGAACTAATAATTTGTTCATTTCTCAAGATCACATTTGAACAATATGCAAGCCCCAAATGCTAGATAATCTGTGGCCTCATGGTTTGTAAATGTTTTCTCTTTCTCTTTGTTGGAAGCTATTCACAATGTCACATGTAGGCCAAAAAATAATAAATGTCCATTTTTATAAGCATCTCAGAATAAGTACGTATATATTTTTTATTTTAGTCATTCTTCTAAGGTGACAAAAACATATGCATCTGTGTATTTAAGGGGACCTCTTTAAACACTCCATTGGGAAAAACTGTCCCAATGAAGACAAAAGTTTTTTAAAAGTTTCAATAACATTTCATCATCACAGAACTTAGTTTATAAGAGACAGTATTGCTTTTTTTTATTCTTTTTTTTAGCAGAAACGTATCCTTCTCATAGATGAGAAACTATCCCCTACTGCTTTGCATAGCACTTATTGATGGTAAAAATATTTAGTAGTAATCATGGCCATACAGTAAATACAGCGGTTAGGCACATCCATCTACTAACAGTATATATGTCTGTTCCTTGAACGAAGAATCCAGAATTCAGCTGACATGATATAATAATGCCCAAAGATGTTTCTGTGGGGGCGTCTACATCTGCCCCTATGGCACCGTTGTTACAGCCCCGTCTTTTAGTACTACCTCTTTCAAAGCAAAGGTCTTTTCCATACTTGCTCTTGGAAGCACTAAATGATGGCACGGTAACAGCCCAGGCTGCGCCGTCCACATGGTGCATGGTTATTTTTAGTTGCTAGATTGCCCTAGCGATGCGCTATACTGAGGGAGTGCGTCGCTACGGCGACACAGCTGCGGCATCACAGATTTTGCCCACCAACACCACATAGCCATAGTGCGTTGCTACGGTGACATAGCGTCACATGCAGTCACACCCTGTGTGTCCAAACTGCCATATACTATCATCCACCTATGTATATCCATAGTATTTGTTATTTCAGACTTATGGCAGTTAAGGGTTTTGGTAAAAAGAATTCACTGGCATGATAAGAACTCAACTAGTGGCAAGAAAAGTAGCCAATAGCTAAATAAATAAATAAAAATGATAGATTTCCTTTTAGACTGATGCTCATATATATTATATATACTTGTAAAAGTGTTTACGGTTTTTATTTGGTTAGTTGGTTTTTGGTTTGTTTGATTTTTTTTTTTTTTCCTGGAGATCTCACAGTTTTTCAAGGTCTCTTTTTATAGAGAAAAAAATGAATGAGAAATTAAAACACCATATCGTATTTTTGTGTCTATGGTGATTCTCGGTTAATGTAAAATAGTTTACAAACTTTATATGCATTCTTAAAACAAAGTACTAATTAAATCAAGTAGGATGGATGTACAAAGTTCTGAGGCTGGTGGCTGCGAGTTAATCTTTCAGACCACAAGACACATGGATAATCCTGGCACAGATTTAGCAGGTCTGCCTTTATGTTAAAATGTATGCGTGATAAAAATATATGACTGAATAAGATTTTTGTGGCTAGCAGTTTTTCATGCCAGTATGACTGCCTTAGATGTTCGGTAAAATTGATTGTTTTGCTGGTATATGCAGAATGAATTAATAACTTTTTTCAAAGATTTTTCCATGTGTTTCTTTGCCATTGTGCAAAATACTTGCGACTATTTTTGCAAATGCAGGTGTTTATTGAAGAGAACACAACCACTGCAGGTGTATATTAAATATTTGCTAAAAGTAAAGATATTAGAAAGAAGCAGTGACTAACATTTCCACATTTTTATCTATATTTACATCTTTTGGAATTTCTATGAATCCAAATGCTAAACTTCACATCAAGTAAAAGATTTAAACTAGAGTCAATCAAGGAATACATTTGATCACCCATTAGGAAATAAGTGTTGCTCATCTGGAATAGAAAAGGAATATAGTTTTATAGAATCAAAAGTTATCCTTAAATGTTTTTAGTAGTATCGTAAAGAAATAAGGATGTTTTAATTTCTGATTTTCCAGCTCATGGGTCATATTTGACCAACTGCTTTCAGTAGAAGACATGCCACTTTGTTGAACTATTTAGGAATCAAAAAGACTGTCTTAATTTAAAACAAGGAGCCTTTGTTTTAGTTGGTGACTGCCTTGTGAAATTTTTCAGTTCTCAGCGGGTTAACCAGGGAACAGGGGCAGAGTCATAATTGGCCTATTTAGAGTATTTTGCATGTGAATAGTGTGTTAGTGAAGCATTACTAAGTCTGTTGTGAGTGACATGGTGATTAGAATTTAGATTAGGGAAAACACATTCTGTACTTTATCAAGTACAGTAATTAGTTCAGTCAGTAAAAGTTGATTACAAGTAACGATAAAGTTAGATTTTTGGTACTTAATTTTAAAATTTCTTTATTAAATGGTAAATTTGTTCTTAATATAAATGGTAGTATCTACACCTGTTTTATTGCATATCAGAATAATTAAAAGAACAATGTGTTCAATGCAGAGTATAATCAGGGGATTTATATATTATGGGTAAGTTTCAATGTAGTTTATAGCAAATAGAACATTACTATGAGAAAACTGTTCTTCTGTCATAGTCTGTTAAAGATTTATAATTTCTCTTTTCTTATGGTCAGATACTGTTTCCTACTGTTTCGTAGAAACCATCGTCCTTCTGTGACTAAGTAAATTTTGAATTTGCTAGTGTGCATCTCGTTAGTTAATAATACAGACATAAACTGGATATACTGAAAGTCCTCTGCGGCGGCTGCTGCTGCTACTATACAATAGATTTAATTGTTTTTGTTTTTGTGTCTTTTTCAATAACCTGGCAAATTAACCATTTTTTTTAGCAATGTATAATTGTATTTTCATGTCTTAATCACATACTGTGTACCTGGTGTGTATATTTTTATATTGCATCAAATTGATATATTTGATTCACGGGCATGACAAAATTTCCAATGTTGGGATAGACAATGAAGATATTTTAATACACATTGAACCGTAAGATTAGCAACAGAATAAAGTTATTTTTTTTTAGTTTTGTATTGCTAAAAATAGAGACAGCGGCTCATTTTTTTGCTGTGAAGAAAGTGAACAGCATTCAAATATATTTCCTTAATGTACCTCCAAAAGTTTGCGTTGAACAGTTATTTAATTGGAATAAAAAAGAATGATGTCTATTTTAAATATAAATGATTTGATTGTTAAGTGAGCTACTCTAAAATTGTTTTAAGGAAAGGAACAGACACTCAACTGCAAACATGTTGTATTGTCTCCTATAAAATGTTTGCCTCCTGCGGGTTTCTTTATTGTATTTATTTTAAGGAATAAAAAGTAACAAATGATGGGAAAAGTTAATTTAATATATACATTTTTAATATTTTTTCAGCAAAGTCTCCTTGGAGGTGACATGGATATTGGTAACCCAGGAGCTCTCTCACCAACCAAACCTGGCTCTCAGTACTACCAATATTCTAGCAATAACCCCCGAAGGAGGCCTCTTCACAGTACCTCTATGGGTGAGTCTCTTTGCTTTGTATATTTTTTCCCCAATTTGGAAAAATAATTATATTTTCACTCTATTTAAGAAGAATTTAAAGTAAAAAGAGTAATTTACAGAATCCTCTCATACTTCCAGTTAGCAGTATCATGGGTTTTTTTTAAAATATTCGCTGATTCCCTGTGTTTACTCCCTTTGTTGCCTGTGCAGGAATCCTTTTTAAAACAAAACAAAACAAAACAAAACAAAAGAAAGAAAAAAATCTTTTATTTTAGACAAAACCATGTAAAGAAGGAACAAATAATCTAACACCCCATAAACCAAACATTTGCGGTTTTCCAGAAACTTTATACTAGGCTGACTGACTTGAATAAAGAGTAATGGTGTCCATTACTAAAGCACTGAGAAGAGAGCCGAGAGCTTGTTGTTTGGCAAAATTGTGTGAAAAGTCTGTCTCTTATACTGATAGTATTTTATCTTTTATTTCCAGAAGTACAAACAAAGAAAGTTAGAAAAGTTCCTCCAGGTTTACCATCATCAGTAAGTACTGCTTGATAACATCGCTTTTGTGTGCGTCCTTATGTTTATTTGATGGGGGGGGGGGCAGAAGCGAAGCTGATTCTCAGTGCAAAGAGCATTTATCAGTAAAGACCTTAGACAAGGTAAGAAGAGTCTAAAAATCCTGTCACTTGTCCAATCTTTGAAGTGATTAATTGCACAAGGAAGACAAACGTGGATTGGTCATGTTGATTTCAGCAGGGCAGATTCTAAAGAACGGGCTGGAAAGATGCCTAAAGTTCAGATAGTTTTACCTGTACGTGGGTCTGGATAGAATGAGCATTAGTTTCACGTGTTGGTTAACTTCTTTGTCAGTGTGATGATGATTTATGGATTTGCATGTTAAAAGAGATTTGTGGAGAGGATTTATGAGAAATTTACATGGGTCTCAGCCCAGAATTCAGGGAGCATATCTTTATTTTCTAGTGAAGTATCTGAATTAGGGCTGTAAAGGTAACTGCATCATTTGCTGTCTGCATGTGTAATACCAGGTGTCAACCAACGGAATCCAGCTGTTACCAAAAGCATTATGGGTTATTTAATAAAGATATAGCTGATAATTGCCAACGTTTCCTCTCCCCCCCCCACAATATGATATATTCTTGCAAAGAATATCCTTGATTAATTCTTTGTGAAAAGAAATGTGGGCACTATCCCAGACAAACAGATGCATCTTTTTCAATGTTTACCTTCGAATCTATATCTCATGCAATCAGAAGCTGATATTTCTGTTCAGGTGTCTGAAATCCTTTGTTTTGTGAGCCAGATATTTTTAGTATTTGTATTTTTCGTTCTCTAATAAGTAACAAATTCTTTTTTTTCTGAAAAATTGAAAAGAACATACATTCTATCTTTTAAGAATAGTTATCTAAGAGTAGGGTATTATCAATTTATAGCAGCCTTAAAAAGAAATGAAAAGATATTACAGTAAGTATATCTTGTAAGTATTAGCACAGCTGAAAAGGGTATTTTACTCAGACTTTCCTCTTACTTTGATACATGGCGCATGGGATCTGTGTTACTTCTGGGCTAGAAATGTATCAGATGAATTTTCAAATCAATGACTATAAACAAATAGTAAACCAGACACGAAAAAATTGATCTGACAACCATATTTACTTGATCTACAAATATGGGTATTAGTAAGAGTTAAGTGTTAATTGGTCTTGCAAAATATGTGAATAAATTGGCATATTAATTTAAGATTTTTTTCTTTTGTTTTTACTGTAAATCACTTACTAAATCATTTACTGCAATTGGAGATTAAACTGATATACTTTAAATGGGCTTCATTTCATCTTGTGAATATGACAAAGGGACCCTCACTGATTCAGGAATAATAAAACTGTAACCTCAGCACTAGAGACATGCATGAATATCATCATTTCAATACACCAAATATCGGGCTCCTGATGATATTACACGACATCCCAGATATGAATGTTATCATTTTATATATGTTGGAATATAACAATTGTGAAATTAAAGGTGCTAAAAGCTTAATACTAGGCAGTTTTTTTTTAAATTAAAAGGTAGATACTATACATGCATTTTGAGTTTACTTAACTTTCTGGCTTTAAAGAAATAACTAATATCTCCCCTGCCAAAAGGTTTTTATGAGTACTTTTATGCTTCAAGTTAGCGGTGGATTTAA
This sequence comes from Crocodylus siamensis, assembly GCF_052110815.1. Taxonomy (NCBI): domain Eukaryota; kingdom Metazoa; phylum Chordata; order Crocodylia; family Crocodylidae; genus Crocodylus; species Crocodylus siamensis. The sequence goes on along the minus strand of NC_143397.1, from coordinate 18,006,294 downwards.
TTTAGATTAAACTTTAGCTTTTAATAGCCTTTATGACAACTTCAAATGATATATTCCTCACAGCTGTTTACATTTTGAAGCCAGCCAGTACATAATGTGGATAATATTAAACACAGTCGAATGTACCTTTGAATGTTCTGGAAAGGCAGAAAAGCTTTGTGCTGTAAAAGCCACATACTTGACGGAAGGCAAAAATACTTAAAGATGCAGTGCCTTATTTTCAGTTTTCTAAAAATGAACTCTTAGCTCTTTCTAGTACCCAGAATTACACTGGTTTCCTTTTAATACATGGGTAAGTCTGCGTGGTATAATGCCCATTTTTTTCTCTGCTTTATCACACTCAGACAACAGTTTTCCACAATTTGTTACTATTTCAAAAATATTTCCCCATACACAGTTGCCTGCTTCAGGACAGTTATATTGATGTGCATGGATCCTTGCTATAAGGAGGAAGTCTGAGTATGATGGCACCTGCTATCTACTCTTACTGTCCCAGTAAGGTTGGCTGATGTTTCTATTAGGAACAGCTACATTCAGGGTCTAAAAACTCTGCTGTGAGCAAATTCTACCTCAAGAGTCAGAAACAATTGTTATATTGTTTGCTGAAGGGTCTCAAGCACTTTGCTTCTTTTAATTATTTTCTAAGAAATCTATTAATACGCAGAATTGAAGTACTTAACTACTCTATCATCCTTAAAATTAATAATTTAAAATAATATTTTGGTTTTTTCTCATCCAAATCATTCTTAATGTGGACTACCCTCTTTCAGTATTTGAAATTGCCTTTAGCCAGGTTCCCCATTAATTCAAATATTTGTGGGGGGTGGGGGTTAAACGCAAACTGTTATCATCTCAGAACATAGGAAAATTTACATGTACAGCGTGTACACTAATGTGAATATATATATCTATATGTGTGTTTGTATTCTTAGAAAGGTATAACACTGCTATTGGATAAATGGATACATAAAAATATAGCCTTGTTCTCTACATTGATATATGTTGTAAAATGTAATTAAAAACTCAATAGATTCTGAATGAGCCACTGTTTTTCTCTTCGATGTTATAAAAGAGTCAGAATATATTTAGGTGATACATCTTGTCACATTAGACCACCAGGACTATTATGCTAGATAAACAATATGCATTTATAAATTGGCTAAATAGATTATACTGTGCTTAGCTGACAGGATAAAAATATGACCATCTTTATCTTAAAATACTTCATTTTTAATATTATTTATACCTTGCATTATAGAGATTGTTCTGAGAACAGCTATAGTAGGTTTATGTATTAAGACTTTTATAGAACATGTGTATGATTAACTATAATAAATGCTGTATTAACTTTCTGGCTGTCACCAAAAAAAGATGGTTTATTTTGACAGCAAAGGAAATTAAACTATGAAAATAATAGTAAGGGTCCAAGTTGAAAGTAGAATCAGGAAGTTTAGCGTTAAAGCTGAAATATTATCCTTAAAAATCCCCCCTATTGTGACTAGATGCATTCCAAACAGCAAATGATCTGCCCTGTCTTTATTCAGACACTGCACTGGCTGGGGGGAGAGGAGGGGAGACGTAAGTCTGGCCTTCATAGCGAGTCTTCAGTCTGACAGACTGAATGAATGACACTTTTCATCTTAGGATCTCAAAGCACTTAAGAAAAACTTTGTAGCTGAGCCCATTTTCCCACTGAAGTGCAGCCACCACGGAGGGCTGAAAATACCATTTATCGTACAATTGGGCTAGAATAAAACTTTGGAAGCCTAAAAATTAGACTTAAACTGGGATATAGGTCTCAACCCATTGTACCTCATGTCAAAACCCTCTATATTTACCATATGTCATGTTAACTAAACAACCTCCCTGGGTAATCAGTATGCCACTTCATATAGACTGTTCAAATTATCTCTATCCAACATATTCATAGTGCCCTTTGTGAAGAATATCTCCTCTTCTCCTGTCTTCATGGTTTCAGGAGCTTGCACTGATTTGAAGTTTCATAATTTGAATGCGTTTTCCACATCATCAGTTTGATGTAAGTTTCAAAGCATCGGACTGTGGGAGTCGGGAGACCTAGGTTTCACTCCAACCTCTGCATTACTCTGTTAAGGCACGGCTCAGTTTCCCATCAATAAAGTGAGAAAACAGTACATGTTTATTTACAGTGTAATATCTTTGGGGAAGGAATCTCTCTTTCTTAAACCAGATTTACACTACAGATTTCAAATGACATTGCTAAATCAGTCAGGAGTGTGAAGAAATACTACCCCTGGCCAATATAGCTGAGCCAGCAGAAGCTGCTAATGTCGATGGAATTATACCAATAAAAGTTCAGTTTTACAGGCTTATCTTGTTTTTTTCCCCCATAATACAGGATGGCTTTTACTGTACCAGAACAGAGAGCAGGTTTGCTACTGTAGCTGCATCCACACTAGGAGTGCTTTGCCAGTATAATGTATTCCTATTTTGGTAAAGCACTTCTAGTATAGAGAAAACCTATATACTTGTGCAGTGTCTAGCATAAGAAGACTGTAATTTTTATTTGGACCTGTAGGTATTACCACAAAAATCAGTACAATACTCACCTTTGTAAAGTACATTGTAATCCTTCAAGGAAATGCTCTCTGTAAGAGTAAAGTATTGTTGCTATCCAGCAAGTTACAGTCCATACTATTCTTGATTCTTTCGTATTGGCATTTTCTTATCCTTGGTTTTCTCCCAAGTTTCCTTTATCTTTTAATCTGAAGCTTTTAACCATTATGGTCAACTGTAGTTTCATCTTATTTGTTCTTTTTCCTAATATCTATATATAATAAAAATATATAATGATACATTAAGTGTCCATCAAGTTAATCTTGACATTGCTTATTTTCTTGTCTTGGCCACTGGAAAACTGAGTGCAAAATACAGTGAGCTGTGCTGTCCTCATATTTTCATATGTGGATGAGCTGAACGTTTGGTGTAAGACTAGGTAATATTCAAAAGTGAATCCTGGTTCTTTTCTTAACCCTGGATCTCCTGGGTACCTAGAAAGTAAAACTTTAGGGCTGGCTAAGCTATCTTTCCATCACCAAGGACTCCCATCACCCTCAAGCAGCCAACTAAACACATTTTGTATCTGCTTTGCATGTGTTGAGACCCAAGATATCCCACTGAGGTCTGAGATCAAAAAGGCCATTTGTTAGTCACCTCCCTGAGAAAGAGCTGTTTGAACTAGATATTTTTGTTCTGATGATTTGTGTTGTTATAGTATGCATGATATTAAGCACCTGCTCTATCCTCCGCACTGGATAAGATATATTCTATGCCTCTATGAGTTTACAGTCTATACTGGATACAGACAAAATGACTACAGCTTATGATATACCAGATGAAGGTTTTGCCTCTATCTCTATGGGCTTGTCAGGACACTTCTTGAAATACGTTTAAATAGGGAAGTGAATGGACAGTAGTGACAATGCCATTCCAAGCACAGGATACAGACTGGATGAAAATGGGCATATAAGAAAAAGAAGAAAGCAAGAGTTAAAAGTCAGGCTAGAATTGATAGGTACTATCCACAATAGTGCCTTTGCACCATGGAGCCAAGGGTCAATGAAGTTCTTGGTTGCCCAGATATAAAATCTATTGGGAGACCTTCCAGGTATAAACAAACAAAAAGCTGAGGGTATCAAGGTAAATTTAAAAGGCCTGAGAAATCACCCTCTGATGATGAGGATTCATGTTGTTTATGCATAAGGCATCATCATTAGTTTGGTATGGCTTTGAACTAAATGGGCAAAAAGTTAAACACAACTGTCAGAATAGATAGTCAAGAATGCAATACACCTGAATTCCAGTCCTACGGTAAGATCAGGGGTGATTGGGATTGAAGAGGGAGAAGCTGGGAAAAAAAGAGAAATCAGGACTTTATCCCTGCATACTCACATGCTCACAGACTGTTTAACTCCTGAGAATGAAGTCAGGTTTCTAATAGTGGATGCTTTAAAGCTTGTTACATTTCCCTGAAATAAAGCATTGAAGTTGTATGAGCTATTCTACTTAGTTGTATAAGCAGATCTGCACAGTCAAGGCATTTTCTGACAGGGCAGGGACACAAAATGACCCAGCTTAGATCAAAGGTAGACAGGCATTAGGACCCAGCCGTTGCCACCACTGCCTCTCCCCTCTGCAGCTGTGGCATGGTGTGGCAACGCACCTCTCCACCACAGCCTACATGCCCACCAGTGTAGCGGCACAGGGAGACCTCTGTACTGCCGAACGCTGCTGAAGCCAGGGCTCAGCAGGCTGGGTCCGGCTTGTGGACTATAGGTTGTCAACCCCTGTACTAGATAGCTTAAGTAATATGTTTTCTTTTGTCGCAAGTATTTTTTGTTTCCCGCGTAGAATGATGTTAGTCATATAAAAAGCATTATCAAATGCAATAATAGTATCATTTACCGGTTCTTAATCTGTTCCATACAAAGACACCCCTTTTCCCATTGGGACCACCCTGTGTCCCCTTGCCCATCTAGCTGGAGCATCCCGTCAGTTCTGTTGGAAGGCCGGGTAGGTGTAACACTTGGACACCTGTTCATGGCCTGTCTGTGCAATACCAGTTTAAAGATCTGTACCATACTCAGTCCCCAGACAGCAAAATTAGAAAAAGTTGGTTCTGATCACCAAGAATTCAGAAATGTTGAACCACTTTCAGGGAAGTCCTGCAGTCTTGTCTGAACTCAGGTACTTAAAAACTTTGTAACATGAGCACCGGAAAATTACAGGACCAACAGTAGTTCCTCATATTGACTGACCACTGGTTCATATAAAACAGTCATAAGTCTAGCTTTTATCAAAGTTCTCAGTTTTAACAGCCTCATCAAATACCTTTTCCTGGTCCACTGGCAGCATCTTTGCCATGACAGCTGTTTGGCAAATTGGACAATGAATCCAAATGGCTTGGAGTGCGGTCCTAGTCACAAGGCTGCTGTGTTTTGCTGTCATAACCTGAATACCATCAGTGCACATACAACAAATACTGGGTGCCTTCCCACCCAGACAAGGAAATATTGGAAGTTGGGCAAAAGACAACACAACTGTAGTTTCATTCAATTGCAGAGTTTTCACTGATTGTAAAATCACACCAGCAATTCCAATAAGTGGCAGCCAAATAAAGTTAGCAAGTTAAAAAGACTCTGTAGCGACTCTGTAAAGACTCTGTAGTGTCCTGCTTCTAATGGGCAGAAAAAATACGTTAAATGTACAGATTATGGTTTGAGATTTTGATTTTGGTAAGCAGCTGATTCTGTAAAGTGAGATGCAAATAAAAAGTGGACAATGTATATAGTACAATGCTGTCAGCATTTGGTTTTGTGGGATTGATTCTGATATGCATCTGATTATATTAATTGACATTCTAATAATCAGCGGACACTGTATTGAGAAGTAAAGGCTTGCCTGAACTCTGCTAAACAGCTGCTCTTGAACACCTGCAACTATGTCATGAATTCACCAGCTGACTGCATCATTGGAGAAGGAAACTGCTATGAATTGTCTGAAGATCAGGAAAGCATATCCCACATATAGGGCATAAATGGCAGTTGGTATTTCCTCAAGTCTATGAGGGTTAGTAGTGGTATGATGCTCAAATGACTTTCATGTTTATACAGTTGCCATTTAATTTAAAATCGTTTGTCTCCATCTCTGGAATATCTGTGTACACAGCCCAGAATCCTTAGCCAGTTTCTGCAATAGCCCTTTGATGTATCATGGCAGTGGACAAGCATTTTAGTCTGCGTCCATCAAAGAAAGTCAGACTAGAATGCATATAAGAAGGTGACTGTAACTACATGAAGATTAGAGTATTTTTATGTGTGTTTTTTTCTTAAGCATGGGGAAGAAGGAGGGACTTATGACTTCTCAGGAAAGCATGATATGTAGGTTAAAAAGCCATTTTTTTACTAGCTATTATTTCTACTAGCTGCCATTATGGGAAGACCCATATAAATATCAGGGGGAGAAGTTGCAACTAGATCAGTTTTGGCTATTTTCCTAAGCAATGCTGTAAGACAGGAGTTTTCAACCTTTTTTTGGTTGGTGTACCCCTGGCGACCAGTCCAGAAGCAGGGAGTCCCCCGGCCAGTCAACAACTGTGTGCGTGTGTGTGTGTGTGTGGGGGGGGGGGGCGTTGCCAATAGTGAAACCAGAAATGAGGTGGCAAACCTGGAAGCGCCAGTGGTGAAACTATAAGTGCCCTCTGCACTGCTGCTGCGTACCCCTGGGGGGCTTTCCATGTACCCCCAGTTGACAACCCCCATTGTAAGAGGAAGCTTTTGCCCTGAAGAATTAAGGTCAAACTAAAAGCTGGGGAGAAGGTAAATATTGTTTCTGTTTAATTGATAAAGAAAAAGGTATAAAGAAATGAAATGGCTTCTGAAGTGGCCCATATAAAGTCTGTGAAAGTGTCAAAGAGCTGACACAATTCTCCACAATTCCAGTTTTAACCACAAGAGCACCCACCTTTCTTCCGTGCATTTCAGCATTGTCCTAAACCTTCTCCTGAACAACCCAGTTCTGCCAAACGGGGGCGGGTTTCAAACTAATTTGGATAAGTCTGTTTCCTCTTGGTTCAAATACCTCTTTTGCTGCCTGTAGTCTACCCACTATGAAATCTGTCTTCCAAAAGTAACAGTATGATGAGTTCTCAACATCATCACTGCTGGCAGTATCTTCTGGGCCGGATGCCATCTTCAAATATCATGCATTCGGGGCTTCCCTGGGGTTAGAAGTGTGCGGTGTGTTCTGGATTGTCACTGACCCAGGGAAAGCCTGAAGTACTTGAAGTGAAAATGGCAGCTGGCCTAGCAATGAATGCCAGCCTAGCTAAGAATCCGTTATGGGTCTGGTAGAATATCAGCAAAGGTAGTGGGATCTGTTGGGGAAGGAAAGGATCTTCGGTTAAAATGGAAAGAGGGGAAAGAAGTATGGCAAGATGGACTGAGTTAGGAAATGCATGCCAGGGACATCAACTAGAGCTAACAGTACTCAGAAGGATAAAAGGAGAATATGGGATTGTGTGGGAGTACTTCAGCAGCAGATAAAGAAGAAAGAACTTCTCTGAAGAGCTTGGTAGAATATTTTATATAATTCAGAATTATTAAATTGTTCAAGAAATACCGGAATGATCAAGTGAGGGCAGAGAGGTATATAGCTTAGTCCAGAGCTGTTTGACCAGTAGATTTTGTAATATGCTGCTTCTGAGCGCTGTTTAGGCCTCCCTTAGTTAGTAGTACTGTTGATATTGTTAGTAGTACTAACTTGTGTACAGCTGATAGCAGCAAATGACACATCCTCTTTGCTCTGAAATCCCACTCCCACTGGACCAGGTTATATACCCCGGTGACCACATTATATACCGTGGTGTTACGGGTCCAGAAATCCGTGTGTGGCCACGTCATGCACTGTGACGTCTGTGCCCGCACTACATGCAATACTGTTTTGCATCCTATTTCTATTCAGCTCAGACAAGGGCGGGATTTAACCTTTATTTCATTTTTTCAAACAAAAAATCTGTTCTTCTGTATTTTCCTTAATTTGCAATAATTCCCCAAACTTTTTTTCAAGTAATTAACTAAGCCGCAACCTATTGTAAACTATTGAAGTAGTTGGCTAGGAAATGACCTGAAATTGTGAGAAATCAGAATTGTATTCCAGAGAGCTGTGTGTAGGTATCTTTTTCTTTTATACAGATTGACATGCAGTTGTCAAGTTGTTGTTGTTTTTCATACTATATTGTACAAAATATTTTAAACACCAAAAAGCATTTGAAAGGAGAAAGCATTTTTCATGCTTTGGTCTAAAGCATTTCACTTCTAAGAGAATGCAATACAAATTAATTTGGTTCAAAATGTGCAAGTTTGTAGGTCCAGCACAGCAATATTCAATAATTATGACCCATTCATAGCTGGTATCATAGGTGTATGATTATTTGAGATTTTTGCTTTACTTGAACATATACTCCCTCTTCAGAGTAATGTAGGTAGTGCAGAGGACAGTGTTTTTCATGGACATAGGGTTCTGGTCAACAAATACAGAGAAAGTCTTAAGGATCTGGTAGAAGTGCAAACTGAAATACTAAAAACAACCAGCATTTTTTTAAGGCAGCACTTTCTGAAATGCTGTTTATTCGCTGTGCCGCTCTAGTATTCATTGTATAGAACCATGCCTTTTAGAGCTTAGCTGTGGGGAGTTTGTACATATTCCTAGGGGTAAAATGTGGCGTTTTAACCATAATGTATCCCCCCCCGCCAAATTTAACATTTTTTTCCTCTAAAGTTTCATAAAGCATATTTATTTCTTCTTGCCGCAATGACTCTAAAACTCCACTTCTAATGAAGTAGAATGAAAGACTGCACTTTTACTTTATGGTAAGTGTACATTTAGAGCAGTTGCTTCTTGAAGCAAGAATAAAAATGAGCAAAATTGTCATTTGGACCCAGGTTTGCCAAATGTCCATTAAGGCCACTGGAATGTACGTGCAATCTTAGCCATTGCAGGAGTTCACTATTCTTTTCTTTTTTATCCTGTAATTAAACGTACAAATAGAAAAAGAAAATAAAAGAATATTTGTAAGTTCCATCTTTTGAACCATATTCTGCCTGCAGTTATCTCATTTTTAACTGCAGTTCTTTCGGAGGCATTCAGGAGACTTTCATAAGTGTAAAATTTAGCCCTTAATTTTAGCTGTGAACTTAGGAGTTAATTTTTAATACGTCTCGTTTATTTCTATATTCACTGACTAGTTTGTAATTCTTCCTTAAATATTCCTCGTGCATTGTATTAATTCTAAGTACTGTCGTCTTCTTAAACGCCTGACTAGCCCAGCTCACTACAAATGTTCTTAGAAAACAGTTAAGATGTAGGCATTTAAATCCATTTGTGTATTAGTTATTTCAAAGCTTTTGTTTTAAATACTGCTTTGGGGCTTCTGTGTATAGGGAGTTATTTGGTCTCTCTCATTTTATCTTTTTTTCTTCCATGTTAGGACCATATGGACACAAAGGGTGGGTCGCGTAAGAAACAACATTAACAAAAAAGTAAGCCAGAAAGTTTAAGGGATCCAGCCAGGATTTAAGTACTTATCAATTTGATCTATTTAAGTTTGTTAGAAAAGTCTTTATGTTTACGTTTCTTTTTATCAGTTATTTTTGCTCTAATGGAGGGTGGGTTTTTTTGCATTTTCACTGAAAAAGTGAATGTGCAAAATGCTTTTGCCACTATAATTAAAAATTGGTGTAAATACCATTAATTAGCATTAATGTTTTAATAGTTAGTTAATATCCATGGAATTTCCTTGGCATAAACTATCTTAGTCTTACAGAACACTTGTGTTTGTGAAGGATATTTTTTTTCAAAGGAATTCAAAATGTTTGGCAATATGAACAGGTTATTTAATCAACAGCAGAGAGAAAAAGAGCCTTAAGCATCTTTACTTGAGCAAGAGATATTATTGTTGGTTGTGTAGCACACAGCCAGGTACCAGGACCTCGTTGTGTTTGCCACTGTACACATCTAGACCAAAAAAAACCCAAAAGAAAACACCGGCTGGTGATTGATCGATAGATATTTAAATCCTTCTATTTCTTCACTTTTAGCCCTTCCCTATCACCGTCTGCCCTCTTGAACTGTACCCATCTTTTCTGAAAGGGCTAAACAGGTTCTCTGTAAAACTTATGTCTTAATAGTCCACAGGAGGTCACTGCTGAGTACCATGTGCCCCCCTTTTCCCTGCAGGGACCAAATGAGTTACTTAAGGAGCACCTTGCAGGAAGCTTGTGGGGCGAAAGACTCAGGGCTGGTGCTTTATCATAATCACTGGCTATTTGCATTTATGTTTCTTTTATTATGATTTAAAGGTTTTTGTATTTCACAAATTCCTGGCAAATAACAGGACTGTTTATCCAGATACTTTAAGTGTACTCATAGATATACTCATTTTCTCACCTTCATTTTTGTGTTAAAATCTCATTTTAAGGCTACAACTAAATTCTTAAACAGGAAAGTGTATCTGTCAACTAGAAACCTAAAGTGGTTTAGATAACTTTTGCGTTTTAAACCAGATTTGCATATTGCACATGATCTGACTATGTTCCCAGATGAGAACATCTTTTCTCTGCCAAAAACAAGCCACAAAGTGACGATGCAAAGTTAAATTGTCTGGTTCAAGTCCAGTTTGGCTGAGCTAACCCCTTCCTCTGAGTGGCCCTAGATTTGTATTTTGGTCTGCAGCAATATGATATTTCTCAGAGAAAGTTTGACGGCCCCTGGGTAGATTGGATTTAGCCAGCCCTCATTTGTTGTCATTGCCACCTTGTGGATTACGAAGAATATTGGTTTTCAGCTGACTTCCATTTAATTTTGGCTCTTTTATTGCAACCACACTTTGGCAATAGTGTGTTAGAGTCCTTAACCAAAAAGATCCTCTAGTTTGCTCTGCAACACCTCATTTCTCTACTCACAGTTCATTTATGATTCTGATGAGAGTGTTTTTTTCAGGAAACACACATTTCACTTTTTGACCTAGGAGCATCTGTTAGAATTTTTTTTTAAAAAAATACTACTTTGGCATTCTGGAAGTGTTAATGTCTTTCATATCTGTTTAATGCTATTTAGGGATATTTATGATCACCTCTTGGTTACTTGGGGTAAAGTGTGTTGCAATTTTTTTCAAACAGACAGGAAAGCATTCATATGAGGAAACAGATTGCTTTAAACATGTGCTTCCTGTGACAGTAAAAAGAACAAATTAGATTTAACACTGTGTAATGAATGCATAAATGTGTACGTTTAAGCTTTTAAAAGCCTTGCATTCCGTTCTGGTCTAAACAAAAATCAAAAGTCACCTATTAAAGAGCAGAAAAATGGATTATAAATCTACAACCAAACCTGTTTATATTTCACAAAGCAATTCTGATGCAATTTGTCCATTGAACCCAGATTTTTTTTCCATTTATGTCTTTTGTATTGGGAAAATTCAGTCTTTCGGGACTTCTTTTCTAAGAACTAATCCAAATAGTGCATTATGGCAATGGAACACACAAAGCAAGGTGTATTTACAACACAAAAAGGCACCTGTGATCCATCAAAAAAAAGGACCAGAAATTTTGTATTGATTATTAAACTCACACAAGTGAGAATATACAGTTACGTAATAATATATTATATTTAAGTAATGAGATTTTCCTTGAGTTGTGTCTAGCCTTTATTAACTACAGAAGATTTGCCACCAACTCTGTATTTTCCCTTCTGTGCTAATCCTACTCCTTTAAGGCTCTGACGTGTAGTCACCAAAGAGCTGGGCAGGGACCTCCCTTGGAGTATCCATAGTTTGGGGACATCTGACTCTTGCATTACACACTGAGGCACTAATATCAAAACAGACTACTTATAGTTGCACAGTAGGATAGTGTTTCTTTTGGCCGACATGCTTGAAATGAAATGGGCATACTGCAGTCATCTTGGCATCAAAGGTGGGATAAAGGAAGCAGGGGGAAGAAAATCAGACTGTGAATGCACTCACAACTGATGGCTAGCTTCCTTTTTTGTGACACTGGTCTGTAGCGAATCTGATTGCTTTCTTTTTTAGGAATAAAAAAAAAAAGCCATCAGTGAGAGTTCGGTGGCCCAGGAAGCAGCCTGGAAGCACTTACTGTATTTTCTCGTGCTGTTGACCTATACTTCATTTCTTCAGGCTACTTTAGCTGCTCTGATATGCTACCAGCACCATGTGCAGAGCGTATACAGTAATTGAATTCTCACTGGAAATATGATTGAAAGGGAATTCCAGCACATAGAATGTATTTTCTAGCATATTAAAAAATAAGGGAAAGCTACAGAATGCTATAAAGAAATATATTTAATTACCACTCACCTATTAGAGGGTGGAACCTCTTCTGAATCATAGCTTTAAGAACTCACTATGAATTATTTTCAATGCCTGCCTTTGCTTCCTTTCATTGTTTTTCTTTTGAGATGCATCTGGAAAAGATTTAAAGGCAGTTTTTCTCTCCCTCTACCTAACTGGTTGCCTCCTGTTTTCTCTTTTTACAGAGAGTTTCTAAAAACATGAAATGGCACAACTATTCAGGTGGAGGGGACAAGTGGGCTTGTGTTTTTCTGTTGACCACCAAACTGTTTCTAAGTCGAGTGGGAATGCCAGCTTATGTGTTTCAGCTGGAATTGACCTGTATTCAGTCCAAAGTTGTCCACAAACAGAGCAAAATGCCAGTGAGAAGGACCAGTTTCTGACAATCCTGAAATTGTAAGGGGCTCTAGGAGTTAGGGCTAGAATGCAGTTTGTTTGATAATTAGTGCACATCTCCGAAGACTTTGAGAGACTCGTGTTTAACCTTTCTGCTATCACGTTCTTACATAAAATGAGCACGCACCTTTTATAATTCTCCAACATTTAAACAAATATTTTTGAACCATCTCTATGCAACAGGTTTCTAAAAGATTTAAAGTCTGCAGTAGGCTTCCAAAAAAACTTCATTTTTCTTATATTTTAAATGTTCTGTTTGTGCAAAATTTTGAGAATCACCATAAGGGCTTCTTTGCATTTTTAATTTAGTAACTAACATATGAATAAATTTGCATATTAATTAGTTGCAGATTAAATCATGCATACATAATTGCCTCCTTACTGTGTTTAATGTTTGTCAAAATCTCCAGCCTGGTTTGATGGATGTCGTATGAAAGATTACAATTTGATGTACCCTTGGAAGTATTTACACCAATAATGCTGGATTCTTAATAGCAGAATTCTCTAGTTATATACAGTTACTAATAAACATGTAAGATAGGTGCATGTCCCTTTTGCCTAGATTTTTTTCCTTGCACCAAGTCATTTACTATTCATAATCATTAATGCATCTCCTAATTATACAGCATATGTCTGTTAACCATTTCATTGCCAATCTTTGGGCTGCAGTGTCTCAATTTTTAATAAAACTTGTATTATTTGGGGCACTCTTTAGTGAATCACTTTGCCTCTAACCTTAGCTATCCCTCCAGCTTCATGTAGGGTGCAATATGTTGAGGAAAAGCTGAAAATATACCTCGTGTTTTAGCACTGAAGTTCAAGAAATGATCTGCACCTAATTAATGGCTGAAGGGTTTTCTTCAGTGGCTATTGCAGTAAATAATGAAGGACATACAAGTACAAAAATATGCAATACTGAAAGCATTGCTAAAGTAATACTAAGTATCATCACCATTAAAAGAAGGAAAGGTGGTACATTAAAAAGACAGATTCTTACTTGCCACACCCTCTTACTTGAAGCAATGAATTTGGCTCGGTATGAACATAACAGAGGGGCACTACTCCTCCTATTTCAATTCATCCCATTGTACTAAAGCATTATCTTCTTCGGTTTTCAAAGCAAGGGGCAGGTTTGCAGATTATACACAAAATGCAACACCTAATATGTAAGAGCTGCCTGTGAACAATTACCCCCATCTTTCCCCATCCTGAAATGGACTGTGATTGCTGATTTAAAAGGGGTTTTCCTCTTGGTTGTATGGAAACTCTAATTCATACTTCCATAATGATTGGATGGCAAGCAATTCAATGCTCAAAAATCTTGAGTTAGTTCCCTAACACACCCCTTTCCCCCTAGCCCTGAATCATAAGAATGGCTAAAAAAACATAAAAGCTTTCAAAGTTTCAGTTTCTGTCGAGGTTCTGGAAACTTTAGAGCACAGTCAGATTGTGTTTTCAAGCTTGTGTCCACAACCAGGAGGGATAGAAACTTGTTTTACTTTTAGTGAAATCTGAACTATTGCATAAGTCCAGGGTTTTCTTATCTGGGGCTTTAGGAAAGAGAAACAAAACTGTTGAGTCTCATGACCCAAAGGCTTGACTACACCGCACTGACTGTAGTAGCGAATGTTTCTCTCTCTCTCTCTTTTTTATTTTCTGGTCTGGATACAAATTATCCACTTCTTAAGGAAGAGCACTTATGTAGGATTTCTGAATAACCATGTTTTGATGCAAAAATCATCTCCAATGTGGTCTTGCATTTAAGTGAGAATTTGAGCAATCAAGAGGAATGCTGGCTCTGTGCTATGACCAAGAGGTGGAAGCTCTCTTCCTTCAGCTCCACCATTTACCTGCTGTAATGTTTCCTGTAAGTCACCTCCCTCTGATTCAATTTCATCTTTCAATTTTGCTCCCTCTTATTATGTAAACTTTACCTCTTCAGGACAGGAACTGTCTCTGCTTAGAACAATAGGATGTCAGTCGAGATAGAAACTTCTAGGCACTGCCGTTACATAAATGTTTAAAAAAATACGTTGGATGAATGGATATTCAATAGTATTATAGTAATAGTAAACATATCCTAGGCATTTTACTGGTGATGTGTGGGGACATTTGTTCTGTACTATGTACTTACAACGGAATCTCTGGCCGTGTCCAGATGAGCGAGCATGTGCCTGTTGCTGCATCTCAAAGCAGTTGGGAGATGCCACAGAAGGCACACTGGGAAAGAAAAAATGTTCCCCGTGCTGCACATTTTTGGCACAGCCTCTAAATTTGATACCGGGAAATCCTGGAATAAAAAAAACACACACTGGGAAAAAGCGGCACAAGGAAGCAACCAGGGATTGGGTCCTCCAGAGAGATGCCCTAGCATCTGGCCAGAGCATGTCTATGCCTGCCGCATGCCCCTGCTACTTCAGCATGTTGAAGGGAATAGACGTGGGCCAAAGCTGCAGCAGTGGCCCGGACCCCGGCTCTGTCCCTGGTAAATGGGGACATGTGGGTGGGGGAGACTGTGGGTGGGTGGTGGGGATTGTGTGTGTGTGGAGCTGGAGGGACTGTGGGTGGGGGGGACCATGGGGGTATGACGGACTGCTTGGGAGGGGTGGGTCCTCAGTCCACCCCCAGCACAGTGCACAGCTCCTCTGCAGCAGCAGCAGCGGGCCATCCGGGCACTCATGGCCAGCTGCTGGCAGAGACCCCCGGTGGCTCCTGGTGCCACCTGAGACCCAGAGGCTACATGTGGTGCTCAGCACTTGCCCAGCCTGCTTGCATGTGCCTTTGAACATAACCCACCCAGGTCCCCCAGCACAACAGGCAGGAGCTGTGTGCCATTGGGACAGGTCAACACCTGCCTACATGGAGCCGGCTAGGCCGGATGGCACATGGCTGATGCCTGTGGTGCTGGGGCCCCCAGGTGGCAGCAAGAGCTGGCCTGATCCTGCTCAAAAGCGTGTGCCAGTGGGCTGGTGCCATGTGCCACGTACCGCCCCCAGGTCTCAGGCAGTGCCATGCGCTGCTGGGGGTCTCTGCCAGCCGTGGGCCATGAACGCCCCAATGTCCTGCTGCTGCTGCAGGGGTGCTGTGTGTCATGTGGGGGAGGGGGCAGGCAGGAGACCCACCTGTCCTGAGCAGTCTCCCCTACTCCCACACAGTCTGCCCACACCCACAAACCCCACACTCCCAAACCACCCCACAAACCCTGCACTACCCCAAACCCCCACACAAGCCTCACACCCTGCCACAAGCCCTACACCCACCACAAACCTCCTCAATATCTCCCCACAAACCTGACTCCCACCCTCCACACTCCTTCCCCCCAAACCCCACATCCCACTGGCAAATCTCACACCCTGCATGCTCAGCCACCAAATGAGACAAGACCTGCTGGCAGGAGCCGCAGCTGCAGGGGCAACAGCCACACTGCAGCCCTAACCCATGCCCACACTGGTGCTGGGACATGTGGCCCCAGACTAGGGGGTCTTCAGGTAGGAGAGGTCACAAGAGGCTTAGAGACCCCCTGCCCCCTAAAGCAGCCTGTGCAGGGTGAGCCTGGCTTGGAAAGGAAGGGGGCTTGCCCAGCCCAGTCCATGAGCCATAGTCAAGGGCTTCCCAGGGACCGCATGGGTGTTGCTGGGGCCTGGGCACAGGCACAGGGAGCAGAACAGGAAGAGCTGGCACTGCTCAGAGCCACAAAGCAGTGGGTGGGACAGCTGCAGTGGAACTCATGTCCTGATGCTGGGACAGAGCTGCTGCCATGAGGAGGCTATTCAGGGCAGGAAGGGGCTGCAGGTCAGGAGTGAGGGGCACTGGTGGGGCTGTAGGGTAGGAGTGAGGGGCAAAGGCAGGGGCAGGGTACTGGCATTTCAGTGCTGCTCAGCGCCCCATGAACTAGTGAGCAAAGGGGGCAGGAGCAGCTCTGATTTTTCTATGATTAAAAAAACAAAAGCAAATGCCAAAATATATAGATAGTTAGAATGTATTATATTATGATGAAAGAGGAACTGGTAGGCACCCAAATTGCTTTAAAATTGTAAATATATCAATAAAACATTGCCCAACTGATCTCACTATATATAGCAGTGTTCAATTTTACTTGTAAAAGAACATGGATTTGGGGTATTTTAATGAAAGAATTTGGGGATTTTTATCAGAGAATTTGCAGTTTTTAAATGGGGAACACCAAGTTCTATGCTAGTGAGGCAAGTAGTGGGACCCAGGCAGAGGAGCCTGCCCAGGGCCAGCACCGGGGACCCAGCTTCAGGGCAATCAAGGTGGCTGATCTCCTGGCCATTTGGGGGACATTGTTCACTAGTTCAAAGTCAACCACCACAATGAGCACATCTTCTGAGTGATAGCTGCCCAGATGGCAGAGTGTGGACACCAGAAGACATGACAGCAGTGCTGCCTGAAGGCCAGCTGTGCAGCCATGACCCACTGGCAGCTGGCCCAGAGGTACAGGAGGCTCTGCTGCAGTGCCCGTACTACAGCCCAGGTGGCCATGTAGTCCCTGTCTGGGTCTGGCAGGCACTCATCTCTGGGGCCATAGGTCCAAGAGTGAGAATACTGTTACAGGTGGCAGCAGGTCACAGGCAGGCAGCAGCCCTCACTGTCAGACTGCTGCAGTGGGTAGAGGGTGCAGGGGACACTCTAGGCTAGGGTTGCTTCAGCAGTCCAGCTGGCACAAGAGGCTAGTGTCCCCAGATACCAACTGGCCAGGCTTCAGAAGCTCCTTGGGGTAAGTAACCCTGAGCTGCTTGCAGGGCAGCTTTTTATACTGCTGGGGCCACTGAAGGTGGATGAAGACCTGGGAGGAGCGGGGCAGGGCCAGTTTGCCCCAAATGGCACAATTTGCCTCACACCAAAGAGCATGTTCAGGCACGTGTGCTGAGGCACAAATGTCTGGCAAAATTTGTGCTGCTGCTATTTGAACTGCTCCATGCACACATGCCTGCATGTGTGGACGCACCCTCTGGCCATGTCCAGATGAGCACGGACATTTGGTTCCCGGGGGATAAATAGCAGCAGCGCACCTTGTGATGCAGCTACTTGTCTCCAGGGAATCCCCATGC
Organism: Crocodylus siamensis; assembly: GCF_052110815.1. NCBI lineage: Eukaryota > Metazoa > Chordata > Crocodylia > Crocodylidae > Crocodylus > Crocodylus siamensis. The sequence goes on along the minus strand of NC_143397.1, from coordinate 17,988,921 downwards.
CACGGGCACTTTGACATGTGGCAAGTTACCCCAGGGGAGGTAAAGGAGACTGGGAGCAGCACTGTCTTGGGGCTGCAGCAGTGGTGATCCAGCTAGGCAGCTCCACTTTTCAACAGTGCACACTGCCCCTGGATATCCAGGGGTAAAAAAAATACATGGAAAAAACCAAACAGGAGCAGTGCATGCACGGGCAGCATGCCCTTGCAGCACGGAGAACACTTGACGATGGTATGTGGTGCTGCAGACATGTTTGTGGTGCCACATGCTGCACAGCTGTGCCTATCTGGACACCCCCTCTGTGTCTATTAAGTACACCCATTATTTACATATACATACAGTGAATCACTGTCTGGCCCAAACTACTCCAAAAAGAATATCCATTGTTTTTTCCCCAAGAGATGCAGCACTCTGCCATTCCAACTAGTGAGTTTGTAAGAAAAATATTTTAGTACAGTATTTTCTATGAAGAATTCCAATTAAATCAACAGTACAGACACCCTTTCCCTGCCACAGGATTCTACATAGTAAAAATAAAACATTATGAAACTAGTGCCCATAGACCTCACAGACTTATTCTCTAATCACAGAAGAACATAAACTGCTTAATACTTACCACTAATTATCCTCATGCACAGTGCAATTCAGTATTAAACCACAAAAGAATGTTCAAATACCATTAAGGGACAAATTTACAAAAGCAAGAAAATAGGAAAGCCAGGCCAAATTCTGCAAAGACAAACCTGTAGTTTGAAAGTGAAGATCCTAATAACATCCCTGGGCTGAATTCAGTTGTAATGCAAGTCACATATTCAGTGTACAATAATCCAATAAAGTGATACGCTATGAGTTGGCATAACTGGTTAACTAGTGTAACTTCAAAAGGTGATCATTAAAAGGGTGATTTAAGTTGCCCTTATTGTGTGTGCTATCTGGATGCCAGATCAATATAGACCACTATGATGGATTTGTTTCTACATTACTGGCTAACATTCAGTGTCTAAGACCCATATTTTCATATAGAATGGTAACATTTATCATAAATATTGTATGAAATGGTCTTTATTAGAAGCTTTTTGATCAACAAGATCAATAGTAAAAGAAAAAAAGTCTGTTGGACTGTTTTCCTCCTTAAGAATTTATTCCCAAAAATTTTAAAGTGCATTATTTATTATTTGGCAATCAGGACTCATAGTAGACATGATATATTTATTAGACCAATAAGATTTTTGCAAACAAAAAAATCTTTCATTGCAAGCTTTCAGGTACAAACACCCTTCATCAGGCATTGGAGAAAAGATTTTAAAAGTTCTGCTGGTTAGAAATGAAAGTTCATATTTCATAGGATTTTATTTATTATTTAGCCTAGCACATGCCTAGAAGAGGTGTATCAGTTTAACCTGGCTTGCTCAACATAGATCATGCACTTTAGTAGCACTTTTTGGCACTGTTATCTAAGCTATTACATAAAGCTAGGTGGATAGAAAAGCTATTAGATAAAAGCGCCAAAAAGCTCCGCTGAAGTGCACAATCTATATAAACGGTGGGCAAGCTGAGTCGAACTGACACAGCTCTTCTTCCAGTAAAGTGCTGTGCACCCCCACCCCCCTAGCTGTCTGTCAGTGGCCTCTGTCTTCTTTTAAGTAGCTATTTACACAGTTTCCTACAAACCTTCCAACTGCTGGATTTTTCCTTTACACCACAGTCCATATGTACTATATGCAGGTTTTAAGCAGCAAACTATCTCCTTGTTTGCTGAAAATCAGTAGGCTTTCTGTAGTCACTACACATCCGATAGTTTAATATCTGCTTGGGTATAATAATAGAGAAATTATGTGGCGTAGTATAACGGGATGTATGGGGGTGTGTGTGTGTATAGATATAGATATAGTAGATATATATGTAGTAGATGTCTATATGTATTTCTGTATATGTGTGTGTGGAGAGGGAATATGGACAAACATACATTTGAGCAGCTTTAAAAGGAGAGAGCGGGCTGCTGTGTGGGTTACGATCCACCTGTAATATCAGCATGATCCTGCAGAACTGCCAGTGAGCTAAATCCCATTAATTTGAACCCTGGATGAAGCAGGGTTAAAGTTAGAGCAGCTTTGCTACACTTGTATTACTACATGATCATGCAGATATAACAGTTGCTTCATAATTGCTTGTATTGCTACCCTTTGATACAGTTGTTATATCTGTTTCTGCCCATACATATACTAATAATAGTAGGATATATAAGAATATAATGTTTTCCTATTTATATCAGTTAAATTCCTGCTTTCAAGAGAAATGTGTCTTTGTGATGAGGTGGTGTCAGCAGCTAACATTTCAAACACTCCTACATTGCCCAACATTTAGGACTTGAGTCTGCTTTGCCCTTCTTCTGTGACCCAAGATAGTGATTTTGATCTTGCTATTTTTCCTTCTTTCCCTCCTTTTGCCACCTTTCCTACTCCTCTTTTATTTGTGTCTCCCTGAAGGTCTAGAGCTGTTCCTTTACAATCAGATGATCTTTGCAGACCCTATTCCATGCCCACCTCTGGCCATGGCCCTTGTTTCATATGGACCTCAGCCTGCCCCTTCTCAGCTTTTGGCAACAGTCTGTCTTCCTCCCTTTAATGGGACTTTTGGAAAGCTCCAAATTTAATTGGAACTGAGTTAATTGTCGCTAGGCTTTTGTTACCAATGCAGGGGTGATAGAGGATTCAGAGCAATAGTTTCAAATCCAAAAATAGTTTCAAATCCCTTCAGATATTGGGCTCATGCCTCCTTGGATTCCATCCTGAAACTCCCCCCTTCCCCTGATAAGCCTGACCGGATTTAAGATCCCAGTGTTCTCCAAACTCCAGTCTTCCTTCTTCCTTAGCTTTGCTCACACTCAGCTTCTGCTTCCAGAGTATTAGCTTCATCTTCAAGAGGGTTACAAATGCTCCTAAACATCATGTTTTTCCATTATACTTAGTCATGATTGACATACTTAGTTATGTGATGATTGACAACAGAGTCCATCCACATAGATAGCTGCATTTTTTATTTCCAATCCATAGCTAAATGGTAATCAGCAGCTCAGGATGACTCAGCCTGAATTTGCCTTACACCTGTGGAGAAAATGATTTTTTCATTCTCTCTGGACTCCTGAAATGGAAAGCATGTGGAATAATGGTCAAAGCCCAGAGCTTTTGAGTGTCAATCTTAGTGGAACACTTAAAAATAGACCCCATACTGTTTTCTCAGATGTCATGAAGGCCTCTTGCTGCTTCATATTTTATATGACCAGGACCACCCCACTTGATACCAGCTGGCAACTATAAATCGAGCCATTGACTATTACCCTGTAAGCCTAAAGATGCAGCCAGTTTTCTATCCACCTCATAGTCCATTCATCCAACCTGTACCTTCTTAGCTTGTTTGTGAAAATGCTGTGGGAGACCATATCAAAAGCCTTGCTAATGTCAACGTATACCACGTCCACTGGTCTTCCCGTATCACAGGACCAGTCATCTTATTACAGAAGGCAGTAGAAGGCTTGAGTTGACCGTGGTGAATCTGTGCTGACTGTTCATAGCCATCTTCTCCTCCAAGTGCTTAGAAATGATTCCCTGAGGATCTGTTCCATGATTTTTCCAGGGACAGAGGTGAGACTGACTGGTCTGTAATTCCCGGGATCCTCCTTTTTCCCCTCTCTTAAATATGGACACTATATTTGAACTTTTCCAACCATCTGGGAAATCTTCTTATTGGCATGAGTTTTTAAAGATACTGGCCTGTCGCTCTGCAATCACATTGGCCAACTCCCTCAGCACTCATGGGTGAATCCTCTAGCCCCGTGAACTTGTACACACCCAGTGCTCTTCTCTTTTTTAAACTGGTATCTCACTTCCCTGGCCTCCCATCTTTCTCCTAAAGTTGATTCAAATGCAGAAGGCAGGACTCCAGAAATTTCTCTGTTACCTACCCAGAAAAATGCCCCTGTTTTGGTCAGGCAGTTGATCTTTCTTATCCTCCTAAAATGAAAGAACACTGATTGTTCAGCTCTTTAGTCTAGCTCCTCTCAAGTGTTATTCAAAATCCTTCCTCCCTAGGCCTCAGGATCTGAGTTCTGAAAGGCAAATCTTTCCACTAGGCAAGTGAGGTATTCACCCAGTTCCCCTAAGTGATCTCTCATTTGCTCATTAGGAGCCTAGAAGTCCAGAGACATTTTAGTGATTCATCTACGTAAACTGCCCAAAATTATGATCTTGTTGACCCAAGCACTATCTTTCTCTCAGAGTAAATGTCTGACAATACAGAAATTCAGCAGAGCTACTTCAGAAAGGACAGCTTAGCTTCTGAACCTGACTTCTTAGTTAAAAAGGAAAAAGTTTTCCACATCTCGGACTGATTTTTGTGATACGTGTTCCCTAGTCCCTCCAATTCCTTCTCACATTATAGTCCCAGAGAATTCCTTCTATCCCTCAATCATTTTGTAGCAGCAAGAAAAAAGGGGTGGTGATATTTCTCCCAGTTAGAGAGAGGAAAAGATAGCCCACAGCTATTGTACAACTTCCCATAGTCACACAACCAGTCACTATCAAAAACAGACATTAAAACATGGGTCTCCAGGCTCCCAGGCCTACACATAATCTGCCAGACCACAGGGCCCCTTTTACAAGCCACTTAGCTTGCATCTCAGTTTTCCTGGCAACCCTACACAAAACACCACAATGAATCTTTTGTCATCTAGGCCATGAACCCAGAGGAAAGGAGGAGGAATTCGACAGCCACTTATATTGCCACTTTCACTTTTCTATCTGACTGTAGATAATAGGCCAGATCCTCAGCCATGCTGGCTCTCACTCAAAATAGCTTTAGGTGGAGGGTGGGGGACAAAAGCATCTCTAAGCCACCTTTATTCCCCCCCTACAATCTAAAGGGCAGCTGGAGATCAAAGCGATTCCTAGCACAAACTGGAGCAAGGAAAGTGTGACAAAAAGCTTCCGATCCCAGTTTTACACCTGCTGAAGACCCCTCTGTGTTGTATGATTACTAGTTTTAAGAGTAGACTTGGCCGAAACAGGGAACTTAAGCAAGGCAAAGCGTCCTGGCCCATACTGTGATTTCTGACCAGTGCACATGGCTAGAATTAAGTCCTTGCCCAATGCTGCAGCAGTACTAACCCTTCTCCTGCCTATTCAGTTGGCTGTCAAAGATTATCACATGAGGGAAATGTGTGGCCAGATCCAAATCAGTCTGACAGGCATCTTCAATTTACATTCCAGCATGCCTGAAAAGTGAGGTTTTTGGCTTAGGAGGGTGATCCAAATAGATCGATGTAGGTGCCCTCTACAATTAATGAAAACATTAGGCATGTCTAAAGGGTGATTAACAAAGTCCAGATGCTGAGCAAGGGAAAGCCTAGAGCCCGCCTGTACGAAACACTAAGCATGAGGCCTTGTCTGAACTCTTGCCTTCCTTCTCTAAGCACATCTAATTGATCAGGCCCATCTAGAGCCTTAGCAGAATTCACACACTGCCCCGGCTTCATTATGGATCAAAAGAGGCAATTAGGTAGCTGCCACAAACTGCACTGCTTCCATGGCCTTCCCGTTCTTCTCTCTCTATACCATATGGTGAATTGTCTTTCCCATTCATGTTCCAAACACAACAACTATAAAAAAGTCAGTTAATTGAACTCCAGTTTTACTCCATGGTGCCCTGGTCAGTATGCATGTGAGAGAGTTTATTATTATGCTCCTTACAGTAACAGAGGGGCTAGAGAAGTTGGGTTGCCTACCCAAGAAACACCATGATCAAGTGGATTAGGCATGGAACTAGAACTTAAGCTTATTTGCTATTTTTGGCTTCACTTTTGGTTTGCTATATGACTGTAAACTTTTTGAGACAGAGTTGCAGGCTCCCAGCTCTGTACTTATTTCTTCTGGTGTAGCATGGGATTATGAGAAAGATCCTTGCGTACTTTGGTCAGCTCAGTTGACTGGATGTTTCATTATGAGCTGAGTTGCTATAATGACCATGCACTGCACCCAGGTTTGATGCTTAAAAATTGGCTGTGTTTCACTCGCACAGGGGGCTGTGGCATATTTCCAAGCATGCATGGCTTGTATGCATTTCCATTTGTGATTCTGTCACATCCAAAGCAGACCCATCCCTTAGCGGAGGAGATGCAGGTAATTTCAAAATGAGCGTTCTATTCAATCTGAGCTATGCTCCATCACCACTAATCAAACACTGATATTAATTTAAAAAAGGAGTGGGGGTTGCTTTAATACTTCAAAAAAAGGATAAAATAGGTTTTCTCTATTTTTATTTAAAAGACTTTTGGAAAGACTAAACATCAAAAATTTTAGTGTCAAAGGGCACATCTACATGCTCATGAATGCACACTTGCTACTGTGCATTAGGTGTAGTACCTCTAATATGAAGTACTAGATAAAGGTGCAGTAGCTGCGCTAATGCTCAGTAGCAAAGCTGAACTTTTTGTGACACTTACATGTAGTAATTAGCACGGTTTTGCCATGACATGCTAATGAACAGTAGAACAGTCCACTGAGCATTAAGGCATCTCGTGTAGACATGCCCAGAGATTACTCGTATATGAAAGCAGGAAATGCTATTTTCAACTTTAACTATAGCTTTTACTAATAGCTGCAGAACTTGTATATATTTCTTGACTTCCAAAGTCTCTGTGATAGTTGCCATACTTCCAGGGCAAATAGTACATGGGGTATCCTGTCTTGTTTTGAGGCTTATATATAATAATTTAATTTAATATAATGTGCTTTTACGGTTTCTGAAAACTCCTGCAGTCTAGCAGACCATATGGAAATCTGCTTGACTAAGAATTTGGAATATATATAGGGAAAAAAACTTCAGAGAGAAACGATGAACTTGTTGATATTAAAAAACTAAGCCACGATGCAATACATAGAATTCCTTCTTAGATTCTGAGGTCAAGCTAAAGAAGATCTCTTGTTGTTTTAAAGAGCCCCAGAACCTCTTGTAAAAATTGGGGCCTGAGATTTTTGCATGTTGAGTATAATGGTTTTGCAATATAAGTTTCACTTTAAGACTTAGTCATCAGAGTCTGTCCTTAATTTTTCACTGCTTCGAAAAATAAAATGGTCTTTGTTATCCCAGTATTTCTAGAGAACTATAGGCCCAAAAGGTTACAAAAAAATTATCAGTACTAGAATATAAATAGTAATTGAGGCAGTATTCACTATGGCTCTTTTTATAATGCAGTAGACCAAAATTCCACCATAACCTAAAAATAATATTAATTGTACATTGTTTATGTGGCATTCACTGATGATGATCTGTTCAATGTATATACCGTGCTGAACAATACATCAGTTTTATGAATGTAATTTATTAAGTCTTTTTAAATGGATTCAGATATGCTACCTAAGCACTTACGAGCACACACTGAGGCAGAGTATGGAAAACTCCCTTTTGGGTAGAGTATGAGGGGCTGATCCTATTCCACCTATTAGTGTGATCCTATTCCACTGTGCCCAGCAGTCACATAAAGTTTTTGTCCTGCCTGATGCTCTTAAGACTCAGTCTTTAGGATAAGATGATAGCATGTTACAAAAGTAGAGATACTTATTTTTTTTGCAGATATTGTGGCAGTCACTGCAGCCATAGAGCATATGATTTGAATGAGAGCTACTGAGAGGCTGAGCTAGTGACTAAGTGAAGGCGCCAGTCAGGAAAGCAAAAGTGTTTTGGTGCCAATCAGCAGTGAGCTGCTGGGCCACAAGGGTTACTCTGCCAATCAACAGCGAGGGGCGGGCCATCACAAAATCCCTGTGAAATGGACTCGGCAGACCGTGAGCAGGCTGCAAAAATCCCTTTGTTTCGCCATGATTCTAGTAGGTTCCTACATATGATCAGTTTTAAGCCAACTTTCCCATTTATATCCATAGATTATTCTGATTGAATAACCTATAAATCAGTGGCACATTATGGTTTCATATTCTATTTAGGTAGTATTTCATGCCTCTGAACCTGAACCTGAAACAATCCCTTTACAATCATGTTAAGGCCCATTGACCTTGTCAGAGCAACATAAAGAAGCCGTAGAAATCCTTCTGACCTCAGATGTTCAAATATCATAAGTCAGTCTCCCTTGTACCCACAAAAACCCACAAGATCATTAAACTAATAAATACTGGGCTGGTTTTAATGATGTTTTTTTCTGGGTTTTGTGCCTCAATAGTTCCTATTTTCCAGCTTTTCTCCACAGCTATCAGGGAAAGAAACTTGAAGAAAATCTGATAGCCACATAATCAATGCTTAAAAGAGCCAGAGATTTCAGAAAATTGTTGGCAAAAGTAGGCAATTGTATCATAACTGAGAATTCTGGCCCACATTTTAAACTTCTTTCCCAGCTTATAGGAGCAGCATAGTCAAAAATAGAGATTCTAATGAATAAATACTTTAGATAAGCAGTTTAGATTTACTATAAAGTACATCTTTTGCGAGCTGGGTTTTATGTAATCTGACTGCAGCAGAGGATATTAGTGTTTAGTATTTTCTTTCTCCTCTAGGAAAGAACAACACGGACAGTACAAGCATCCCCTTACTGCCTACTGAGAGTGTTTTTAGACTCATTTTGTAGGGACTACACATAAGAGTTTCAGGGCAGTTAATACTCCTGCCCTTGTAGTCATCTGTCATTGACGTATCTGCCATTAAGCATGTGCCTTAGAAATGATTGTGATTACTTTGTTTCCATGTAGACGCATGAACAGAATGAAAATGAATTAAATCCAACTCATCTCTGAAACATACTCCTGATGCTACTTAAGTTTTATAAATAACCACTTCTGAATCTCAACATATATCACATGTGCCGTCTAGTAAACATAGCACTAATGTATCTGATACTGAGAGAAAGTTAGTGGATGTTTTACAGGCTGTTCTGGGTTGAGGCTTGCAAAGTGTCATCTTGCCCCTGGTAGGATCTTTCCTGTTAACAAGTTCCTAATGCATCAGTCCTCCTCTACACACCCTCCCTTGGGTCACAATACTCTGCTCAGCCAATTCGGTTGTGTTTTGTAATACTGGAACGTTAATGTAAAACTACTCCTTTTATGGAGCCACAGAGCAGGTGGGAGCGTCAGAGTTGTTTGCATAAAGAATCACCTACAACTTATTTTTCTTATTTGATATCTCAGATATACCCAATAAGCACATTGGGCACATTTTTTATTGAAACGCATTCAGCAGGAATTTAATATGAAACCTATTCATTTGGCCACCTACACAGATTTAGAAGTCATTTTGTAGATTTCCTGTTGTGGAAATTGTCTTATCAATTACAAGAAAGTATTGCTATAGTGATGGCAGAGGTAATTTAATATTTAATATATACTAGGCATATTATGCTCATAAAGAAATAATTATTTTTAATAAAGATTATCAGACACAACACTAACATATCATGGAGGTTCGTAATATAAATTCTGAGTCTTTTAGAAAAATTGTATCATTTATCAGTTTTCATGCAATGTACTTCTTTGCAAGTTCCCTATTGGCAATGCCATTAAAACAGAATTTTGTGCATTTACAGCAACAGGAATCTGCTCTATGATTTTTCCAGGAACTGAGGTGAGGCTGACTGGCTGGTAGTCTATTTGGCCTCTCCCAACACTTGCACCAGGAAGTTGTCCCCAACTCTTTCCAAAACCTTTCTGACTTGCCTGTGCACCTGCCCTCCCAAGAGCTGTCAGGGTGACTGAAATCCCACATGAGAACCAGGGCCTGTGATCAGGAAACTTCCATTAGCTGTTTAAAAAAAGCCTCATCCACCACTTCCTCCTGGTCTGGTGGCCCATAGCAGACACACACCACGACATCACCCTTGTTGCTCTCCCCTCTGACCCTAACCCTAACTTTTGACTGGCCTATCTCCAGTTTCATACTGAAGCTCTGAGCAATCCTATAGCTGTTTTACATAAAGTGCAACTCATTGTCCTCTTTTCCCCTGTCCTGCTAGAACACTTTGTACCCATCCACGACAGTGGTGCAGTCATGCAAGCTCCCACCAAGTCTCCGGTATTCCAATCACATCATAGTTCTGTGACTGTGCAAGGATGTCCAGTTCTTCCTGCTTGTTTCCCAGGCTCTGTGCACCTCCAGGTACCTCCAGACACCTGAGGTAACTAGCTGATTGTCCTACTTTCTTAGGAAGAATGAGAAGGCCTCTCCCATTGTCCCTTCCTGTTTTTGCTTCCTCCAGGTCACCTGCTTCCCCACTTACCTCAGGGCTTTGGTCTCCATCCCCCAGCAAACCTAGTTTAAAGCCCACTACACTATGTTAGTGAGCCTGTCTGCAAAGATGCTCTTCCCTTTCTTTGTCAGGTGGATCCTGTCTCTTTCTAGCAATCCTTCTTTTTGGAATAACATTGCATGGCCAAAGAAGCCAAAGCCCTGCTGGTGACACCATGTATGTAACTTTGGTGATCTGCAGAATGGATCTGCTCTTGCCCAGGCCCTTCCCCTTGACTGGAAGGATTGAGAACACCACTTAAGTCCTTGTCCCCTTCAGCCTTGCACCCAGAGCCCCAAAGTCACTTTTGATCTGAGTCACCTAAGACGACAGAAAGGGGATGAGTCCTAGCAAAAATATGTGCAAGAGAGAGCCAAATTCTATCATGAAAGGCTCAGCAGCTTGATCAGTTGATTTGGCACAATACAAGCTTGAAACTGCCCCTGATATGTATGCTACTGAAAATATGGCCAGCGCTGAAGTCCATATAAGGTAAACATTGAACCCATTATTTTGTTTATCTAGAAACTAAATTAGCTTTCTCCATTTTTGTTTTATATTGTCCAACAAACAAAATGTTGCAGTGTGTAAAAATAGACACTTTGGTAGCTATACTACAACTACATCTACAATGAGTTATGAGATTGATTCTTAAAAAAAAATCAGCCCGTATTGATATCCCCAGATGAGAGATCTGGCTCTGACGTCTCATCGTTTTTTTCCATCCGCTGACCTTTAATGTGGACACCTTCACGTTACTCTCAGCATACCTTAAAAATAGATCCATTGTCCTTGAAGGGTGATTAAGATTAAAGAACTTAGGCATTTGGGATCCACATACAGTGAATGGGAAGCATTAGAAATCTTCGAAGTGTGGTTCAGAAGACCTAGAAGCTCACAAAGAAGATGCTAAGAACTAACCAAGAGGAAACCCTAAGCAAGGTGTAAGTCTGAGCTCCCATCGTTCCTCAGAACTACACTGTGGATATCTTTGTTCACTCAAGACACAGAACACCTGACCTGCCTTTGAGAGTAGACACCAAATTGACCTGTAGTGGAGCTACGACTTCTGTTTTGCATAATTGTCTAGTGGTTAGGACATGGATTTTAGGCCCCCATCAGTGGAGGAGAAGGTGTGTTCTCTATCCTTTCTGCAGAACACAAGTTAAGGGGCCAGACTAACTCTGTAGCGTTGTGGTTAGGGCATTATTCTGGGAGGTGGAAGATGGTTTGAATCCTCCCAAGCTGAGAAGCAGCTATAACTCAGATATCGTCCTTCCCTGTGAACTAACCAAAAGTTTATTTGACAAAAAATAGGCACCACTTACAATTTATTTGCCTATGCTTTTGAACAACAATGTTCTGGATTATTATGCCATGCTATTAGTGCCATGCCATGCTATTAGTATGAGGTAAAGTATGGATCAGGCCTCTCTGGGGACTTACGTAGTGTTGAGGTGCTGTCCCAACTCCATCCTGGATCAAAAAGATGTTCAGAGAAGTAGGTGCCTACTGTCTTATACTAGGGTACTTCTGTGCATACTTGGAAGCTAAGTTTAGGCATTTTTACAGGCTAAAATGTGGGCACCAAATACATTTAGGCATGTAAGAGTTATCATGGATCTCTATTATTGTTGTTGTTATTTCGGTGCTTAGTTTACTGGCCTGGAATAGTCCGTTAATCACTAAAGGTGGATAAAATGACTCCCGCTGTGCTCCTTAAGATTCCTTTCTGCTTTGCACTTCATGTTCTGTAACTCTTCTCTATATAGACAGTACAATTATTTCTAAATTTAAGAATTTTGATGAGAAAAATGAGATTATCTAGATCACCTAAAATGCAAGAACTTGCATTTTTCAAGTTGTTTGGTGTTTTGCCATTATCAGTTTTTACCTATTGCTATAAGTTTGTTATAAAATGGGTAGTTTCCCTTTCTTTACTATTTTCCTGCAGACTTCTGTTTTGGCTTTCATATTTAAAACCTCCATTCTCTCTTTCTAATCACTCATTTTTATCACTCTTGAACTTGTAAGTGTTGTAAGACCTCCAACTTGCTTGTTGCTGAATAACTTCATTGTGATAGTGGAGTATCTTCAATTCCAAGATGTTTTGTAGGTTGCTGAGGGTGCTCATCAACTCTATGGATAAAGCACTCCAAGACCTCTCTTTCTTGGCACCATTTGGAGATTATGTTGGGAAGCAGCCATATTTTTTTTCACCTCTTGAATCAAATGGGAAGGCCTCCTATGTGAGCTGCAGAAACTGATATTTCCTTTTTCTTTCTTTCTTTCTTGTGGACTTCCCTATTGTTTCATCAGTCTTCTCCTGAGGTTTGGAAGTGAGCTCATACACAAAATGAAATGGAAAAATTGGAAACAAATGTATCAAAGCCCTGAAACAATGTACATCCCAGAAGTCACAAAATTATGACTGTTTCCAGTCAGCACCACCTGTCTTTACCACTTATAAAGTCAACTTAAATGTTGCAACTGTCTTCTTTGGGGTGCTTGCAGAGTAGTATAAAAGGAAAATGTAGTCAGTGTCCTGTAAAAGGTATGCTTAACTTATAAAATATGAGGCAGATTGAAACATTAGAACTGGTCCATGTAACATGGTATATAACACTTTCTGTCATGTTAGATAAATGCTTTTATTAACTTGAATTTGTCCACATTTACACTGTATGAATATATTTATAGTGCATGAATGTGGATAAATTATACCTAGTGAGTCTTGTTTTGCTATTGGTGACCTAGAAATTGCTGAAAGAATGGCTCAATGACATGCATTGTTTTGAAATATGCAATATCTCAACACTTTCTGCACTGCAAATCTGTTGTTTCTACATGTTTTGAAGCCACCCTGTTTTCTCTGCGGCATTCTCCATCTCATAAGAGTGATGTCACAATTATCTGAGGAAAGCACAGAAAGTTTCAGTATTGAGTACTGTACCTTTGTCTCAAATACAGTTTGGCTGCTTGCAGACTTGGGTGGGGCAGACTTGGGAGGAAGGTGCTTTACTTTAAACTCAGTGCACTCCCACGCCGAGCCCAGCGCATTAGTTGGACCTGGCTTTCCCAACATCTATATGGGCATTTTAGTGGGGCTTTCTTGGCACTTTTATTTAATAGCTGATTGAATCAATTTTAGATAAACACCAAAAGGCGCTGCTGAAGTGCCTGATCTATACAGGCAAGTTCTGTTGAGTAGATGTGATATCTTTTATTAGACGTACTGAGTAGTTCTTAGCAAACTTTTGGGCCCAAAAATCTATACATCTATACAGATACTGCAGAGCCTGGTTGAAGTAGTGCGCTGCTGCTTCTGGGAAAGCGCATTTTTTGTTTTGGTTTTTTTTTCCACGTCTGTCAGTGCCCCTTTTGTATTATATATTAAATGAGCCAAGTGTGGAGGACTGTTTTGGATCTCTCTGCAACTATTAAAAGGAGATGCCAGAATTGACTACTGAGTAACATTTGACTATATGTTGTATGCAAGAATCAAAAGCTGTGAGTTGGCAGAATATCTTTTATAGTTTATTGATAAATACAGTTTGCCCAACACTGCTTTCAGATGGCATTGTTCTTTCACTGTGAGTGTGTATTGAATCATTTTACAGAGCCAACAATTCCCTAAGAATAAGAAAAGTAATACAGTTATTTCAGACAGCATTATGGAGTAACTGGTGGAAAACGTATTCACTAAACTGCAACCAAACTTTGTGAATGTGAGAGGCTGTATAGGTGTATGCATATCTGTGAGTATATATTTTAAGGACTAGATTCTATTCTTCATGTGCCTAACTGGGAGCTTTCCAGCCTCAGTAGTGTTTTTTGCCACTTACATGCAGGTTGCAATTCTTTTAACCCTGCAATGAAGACATATAAGCATGTACTACCTGTGCAAGTATGCATGCATTCAAGTATAACTCCTCGAAAAAATTGGGGAGGATGAGAGGAGTCCAGCACCTGCATTCCCAAAAAGCAGAGGAGCTTGACACTGCATTTCTCCCACTTCCAGCACAATGCTCTAACCAAAATGGAGATGAGCCACTACCTCTTGCATTTAATAGTGATTGGATAAAATAGTTTGGGGGCAGTGTGCGCTGGGCAAGTTAGTGCCCCAGTGGGAACAAGACTCTAGGCTAGAACCAAGGGCCTGCTCTCATGTGCGGCAGTATCCCTTTCACTGAGACATGCTCTCTAGCTTGTGCTGCTCTTCCTCGCTCCACATATCACCCTGTCTTGCCCAGCTTCACAAGGAGCTCTTGAGTGGGACCAGGCAAATGTCCAACTCAGTGGTTTTCAACTTTTTTAGACTTGAACCACACTTTGATAGCACTTGCAGTACACCTTGGAAAAGTCAGCTCTTAGTTTTCACTTAGTTTTGACATTGCAGAAGGATAAAAAAGCAATTCTTCTGTTGCACAGAACTCAAAAAGACCACAGAGGTCAGAATGTTTGATGCTAATGGCATGTGTAGATGAAACGGGGGCCCTAAATTGAAGTGGTGGGTTTTTAAAAACATCACTTCAATTTAAGACCCTTTAAATCCCTGTCTTGTGCACACACCTGAACTTACCTGCCTCTCTGGCAGTGGGGAGGGGAGGGTGAGCTGCCAGCCGGTGGAGTGGTCCCTGGGCTGTGAGGGGGGCTGGTGCTTCCCTCTGTGGCAGCGGCAGTGCCCCCCAGGTGGCACCCGCCCATAGGCACCTGGCTCAGGTGGTTCCAGGAGGCACCGCAGCCACAGAGGGAAGCACCGGACCCCTGCGCAGCTCAGGAAGGCCGGCAGACTCCGAGGGAAAAGGAAAAAACAGATCTTGGGCAGAGGATGTCTTCCTGGGCTGCTGCCAGGTTGCCTGCATAGGCTTCCTGCAGAGCCCCTGAGGTGCACAGAGCCTGCTTTGCTCTGCAGCTATAGGGGCAGCAAACTCCTCAAAGGAGTTTTAGTTTGCTGCACCCCAAGTCATTTAGGGTGCATTACGCTGCCGAATTTTCTACAGCGGCTGGAATTACTGCACAATACGCCACGGACACATGCAAACACCAACACCATTAAAGCCGTGCAAAAGCATTTAACCCGCTTTAATGTATCATGCACACATGCCCCTCATTTCATCTACACATGGCCAAGGATTCCACACATGAAATTTATGGGTTTATCTTTTGAATCATGTTTGCACACCTAACAGTGCTAACATTGTGTGGCACCCCATGACGCCCTTGAGAGGTTCTCAAGGCACCCCAGAGTGCCACATGCTGTGGTGTTGTGGCTGCAGCACTGTACTGGGAAGATTGAGAACATCAGCATAACACATCCTCTAGGCAAGGGGGGGCCTACAGCCCATGTTTCTTGCATGAGCACACTAACCACTGGGCTCCTGGTGTTAAAATGAGATGATCCTTGTTCTCCTTCTCTTCCAGCATCTAATATTGATTTTTACTGACTGCATCTTTATTTACTTAGCCACAATAGATCCATGTATGTACCTGGCCAATGCATAGCCAACTGCTCACTATCTATCTACATGCACATGCTTGTAGACAGCCACATTGCAAGGATAATAAAACTGCACATTCTGTGCAAGTGCAAAAAACACCACTTGCATGGCTGAAAAACTGTCATTTAAGTCTACAAAGGGTAACAGCATTCGCCCCAGCAAATCTCACATAGTTGTATTTGTAGGCTCTCACGGTTACTCATGAAAAATATAGTTTTCGGAGTTAGAAGTGAAATAAACTTCTGTTGGCAGTAGTGACTCCTACCGGGGGAATGCTGGAACTGCAATAACTATGGACTTGGCTTTCTAGCGCTGTGTATTAATACCAGCTTTTTGGATCAACAAAACACAGCTTAGAACAACTGCCTTTGCCTGGTTCAGTCAAAATCCCTAAAGTAGTTATGTTGTGTCCAGATGCAAATTGGAGAGCACTGCATTTGGAGATTAAAACACCAACAAAGATTTATTTTTTGAAAAAAACCTGTTTCTTGTCAGATAACTATGTTTATATTTTTAGCAGTTTGCTCTTTTAATCAAGAGGCTCCCATTACCCAAAAGTCTAATGTAGGCCAGACGATGGAGATAGCTCTCCTACTGATACGAGTTTGCAAGTCTGTGGTAAAATGCTTCACCCACTGAAATTGGTGTGCTGTGGCAGAAACAGTGCTTTAAGATAAAAGGAATTGCATTTGGAAAGGCTCACTTCAGTTAGTTTGGACAGGGGATCCGATTCCCCGTTTCAGAAGATCTAGTTCCCGGCTGTTTAGAAACAGGACATCGGTGTGTGGGGATCCAAGCTCTGAGTTGCGAGTGAGCCTGAGAGCAGTGTGGAAGCAGCATGCTCAGCCCCTGGAGCACCTCCTATCAATCTGCAACTGCTCCTGCGGCTGACTTTTAAAGTAT